>NC_138779.1:222171507-222236507 GCF_965119305.1 Pelophylax lessonae | reverse complement strand
ATCAGTGGATGGGAGCATTGGCCAAGGTTTAGAGGATGGGGGCATTGGTCTGGTAAATGGATAGGGACGTTGGCCATAGGATCAGTAGATTGGGACATTGGCCAGGGTTCAGTGGAAGGGTGTATTGGCCAGGGCTCAGTGGATGGGTGCATTGGATGGGGGGCATTGACCAGGGGTCAGTGAATGGGGACATTGGCCAAGGGGTCAGAGGATGGGGGCATTGGTCTGGTAAATGGATAGGGACATTGGCCATAGGATGTGGATGGGGACATTGACCAGGGATCAGTGGATGAGGGCATTGGCCAGGGGTCAGTGGATGGTTGAATTGGTCAGGGGTCAGTGGATGGTTGAATTGGTCAGGGGTCAGTGGATGGGGACATTGGCCAGGGGTCAGTGGATGAGGGCATTGGCCAGGGGTCAGTGGATGAGGGCATTGGCCAGGGGTCAGTGGATGAGGGCATTGGCCAGGGGTCAGTGGATGGTTGAATTGGTCAGGGGTCAGTGGATGGTTGAATTGGTCAGGGGTCAGTGGATGAGGGCATTGGCCAGGGGTCAGTGGATGAGGGCATTGGCCAGGGGTCAGTGGATGAGGGCATTGGCCAGGGGTCAGTGGATGGTTGAATTGGCCTGGGGTGCTCTCCTAACCTCTGTTTTGTGCCAGGCACTACATGAACTTAGAGAGAAGACGGAGGAAATCCCGTGTGTGGTTGGAGGAGAAGCGGTGTGGACAAAAGACGTCAGATATCAGGTTTCGGTAAGATTGATTTCTTTTGTTCTTATTGATTGGCAAAGCACGATTATCACGCCGCCATTCTGTGTGTTACACGGAGGGCATTTGATTGGGTTGTCCTAGGCGCCTTCATTGCCCAGAAGAAGCTCCCGCTCCTTTTTGGGTGACAAGCTTCATGCAATTTTTAAAGGCATGTTTTGCCGTACAATTCTGAGGAGACTCTGATTGGCCAATACAAGAGATTGCAGAGGATCTGATTGGCCACGGTTATATTTTATGCTTTGCTTAGCAGAGCATTGGGAGTTCCCACATATATGCTGATCTCCGTCCATGCATTGTATGGTGGGATACCACCTAGGGGGAGGGGCTATGAATACCGGCATACGGAGGGGTGTGTCTAGTGTCAGGATTGCACAATGGTAATGAGACGTTTTTTGGACACTTTTCACTGATTTTCTGTTATTTCTTTTCAGCCGTTCAATCATTCACACAAAGTGGCCAAATACTGCTATGCAGACAAGGTAAGGACCCCGCCCCTCCCCCACGCTGCACTCTTCTTAGGAGGTTCCCTCAAAGTGTGTAATCTCTATTCCCAGTATCCGTCTCCCAGTCTATCCTCAGTAGGAACAATGCCCCTCCCCCTTGCATTGGTGGTCAGTAGGAACAATGCCCCTCCCCTTACATTGGTGGTCAGTGGGAACAATGCCCCTCCCCCTTACATTGGTGGTCAGTGGGAACAATGCCCCTCCCCCTTACATTGGTGGTCAGTGGGAACAATGCCCCTCCCCTTACATTGGTGGTCAGTGGGAACAATGCCCCTCCCCTTACATTGGTGGTCAGTGGGAACAATGCCCTGCCCCTTACATTGGTGGTCAGTGGGAACAATGCCCCACCCCCTTACATTGGTGGTCAGTGGGAACAATGCCCCTCCCCTTACATTGGTGGTCAGTGGGAACAATGCCCCTCCCCTTACATTGGTGGTCAGTGGGAACAATGCCCCACCCCCTTACATTGGTGGTCAGTGGGAACAATGCCTCTCCCCCTTACATTGGTGGTCAGTAGGAACAATGCCCCTCCCCCTTACATTGGTGGTCAGTAGGAACAATGCCCCTCCCCCTTACATTGCTGGTCAGTAGGAACAATGCCCCTCCCCTTACATTGGTGGTCAGTAGGAACACTGCCCCTCCCTCTTACATTGGTGGTCAATAGGAACAATGCCCCTCCCCCTTACATTGGTGGTCAGTAGGAACAATGCCCCACCCCCTTACATTGGTGGTCAGTAGGAACAATGCCCCTCCCCCTTACATTGGTGGTCAGTAGGAACAATGCCCCTCCCTCTTACATTGGTGGTCAGTAGGAACAATGCCCCTCCCCCTTACATTGGTGGTCAGTAGGAACAATGCCCCTCCCCCTTACATTGGTGGTCAGTAGGAACAATGCCCCTCCCCCTTACATTGGTGGTCAGTAGGAACAATGCCCCTCCCCCTTACATTGGTGGTCAGTAGGAACAATGCCCCTCCCCCTTACATTGTTGGTCAGTAGGAACAATGCCCCTCCCCCTTACATTGTTGGGTCAGTAGGAACAATGCCCCTCCCCCTTACATTGGTGGTCAGTAGGAACAATGCCCCTCCCCCTTACATTGTTGGTCAGTAGGAACAATGCCCCTCCCCCTTACATTGTTGGGTCAGTAGGAACAATGCCCCTCCCCCTTACATTGGTGGTCAGTAGGAACAATGCCCCTCCCCCTTACATTGGTGGTCAGTAGGAACAATGCCCCTCCCCCTTACATTGGTGGTCAGTAGGAACAATGCCCCTCCCCCTTACATTGGTTATCAGTAGGAACAATGGCCCTCCCACTTACATTGGTGGTCAGTAGGAACAATGCCCCTCCCCCTTACATTGGTGGTCAGTAGGAACAATGCCCCTCCCCCTTACATTGGTGGTCAGTAGGAACAATGCCCCTCCCCCTTACATTGTTGGTCAGTAGGAACAATGCCCCTCCCCCTTACATTGTTGGGTCAGTAGGAACAATGCCCCTCCCCCTTACATTGGTGGTCAGTAGGAACAATGCCCCTCCCCCTTACATTGGTGGTCAGTAGGAACAATGCCCCTCCCCCTTACATTGGTGGTCAGTAGGAACAATGCCCCTCCCCCTTACATTGGTTATCAGTAGGAACAATGGCCCTCCCACTTACATTGGTGGTCAGTAGGAACAATGCCCCTCCCTCTTACATTGGTGGTCAGTAGGAACAATGGCGGCTTGCCTGGAATTCAGATTTAATCGCTCTCCAATGTACAAACGGCGAATTAACGGGAATCTCCGCCCACAGGAACTCCTCCACAAAGCCATCAATGGCGCGTTATCCGCCCGCAAGGAATGGGACCTGAAACCGCCCGAGGACCGCGCCCAGATTTTTTTCAAAGCCGCCGACCTTCTGAGTGGCCCCCGGAGAGCGGAGATTCTGGCCAAGACCATGATTGGACAGGTAGGTACTCTGACCCCGCCCACTCTGCTCCTATCCAATGGCAGGTTTACATCAAAAGCCACCAGGACTGTCCGGATTTTATTATTTTTAATAAAAATTATTTAAATTTTTTTTGTAGGGGAAAACAGTTATTCAGGCTGAAATAGACGCCGCCGCCGAGCTCATCGACTTTTTCAGATTCAACGCCAAGTACGCCTTGCAGCTGCAACACGAGCAGCCAATCAGCGTGCCGATCAGTACCAACACTCTGGTGTACCGCGGCCTGGAGGTACGATACCACGCAGAGGTCATAGGTCATGGGGGGAGGGGACTAAAGGAATATTAAAAAAACACAATCAGGCTGCAGAATAGTAAAACAGAAGAAGCTCCTGCATTTCTTTCCATCGGGGGGGGGGGGGGGGGGGGCGTTTGGGGAGTTTGTGCTTGTAGGGGTGGTTGGGGGGGCAGGATTGTTGTAGTAGGGATCATTGGGGGGTAATTGTGGTAGGAGGGGACATTTTAGAGGAAGATTTATGATAGGAGGGGTGATATTTGTATTTGGAGGTTTTTTTTGGGGGGGGGGGGAGACAGGATTGTGCTAGTAGGGATCATTGGGAGGTATTTGTTGTAGGAGAGGACATTTTGTGGGAGGATTCATGCTAGGAGGGGGGATTGGGGAGAGGACTTGTGCTAGAAGGAATGATTTGAGGGGGGGGGGGTATTTGTACTAGGAGGGGGATTTTTTTTGGGGGGGGCAGGATTGTGCTAGGAGGGGAAATTTTGCAGATTTATGCTAGGAGGGGGGATTTGGGGGGGGGGGGGATTAGTGCTAGAAGGGGTGATTTGAGAGGGGGCGTATTTGTACTAGGAGGAGTTTTTTTTTGGGGGGGGGGCACAATTATCTGTGGTAGGAGGGGAAATTTTGTGGAAGTATTTATGCTAGGAGGGGGTATTTGTGCTAGAAGGTGTGGTTTGGGAAGGGGGGGGGGGTGTTTGTACACAACTTTGCAGGAGGATTTATCCTTGGAGGGAGATTTATGCTAGAAGGTGTGATTTGGGAGGGGGGGGGGGTGGTATTTGCTCTAGGAAGTGATTTTTTTTTGGGAGGGGGCGTGTTTATGCTAGTAGGGGTGATTGGGGGATATTTGTGGTAGGAGGGGACATTTTGCCGGAGGATTTATGCTAGGAGGTGGGATTGGGGGGGAGTTTGTGCTAGAAGGGGTGATTTGAGAGGGGGGGATTAGTACTAAGTGGGGAAATTTATTTTGGGGGGGGGGGATGGGGGGGATGTGCTAGTAGGGATGATTAGGTAGGAGGGGAAATTTTGCAGGAGGATTTATGCTAGGAGGGGGGATTAGTGATGGGTGTATTTTTATGCTGGGAGGGGTGATTTGAGAGCAGAGGGAGGAGAGGATTTGTGCTCAGAGGGGAAATTTGAGGGGTAGAGCATTTGTGCATAGAGGAGTTTTTTATTTTTTGTGTGGGGGGGGGGGGGGAATTTGAGCTGGGACATTCTGTGTACTCACCTCATTGACTTCTGCTTTCCCTCTGCCAGGGATTTATTGCTGCCGTCTCTCCGTTCAACTTTACTGCCATTGGGGGAAACCTGGCGGGGGCTCCGGCATTAATGGTAAGTGTGAATTTACCAAACTCTTCTCAATAAAACAAAATCCTAAATAAAGCAAAATGCCAGCCAAGCATTAATAAAGCACAGGAACTTCGGTCTCTATCCCCGGAAAAAAATCGAGCTGGGTTGAGCGCTGCTCAGCTATTTGCAGGGAACTTTGTATTCTGTGATGCTCTCTCTTATTAGCCGAGGTGGAGAGGCGGGCGAAGGATGTCACGATCCACTCAGCCATTCGCAGGGAGCTTTGTATTCTGTGAAGCTCTCTCCGATTGGCCGAGGTGGAGAGGCGGGCGAATGATGTCACAATCCACTCAGCCATTCGCAGGTAGCTTTGTATTCTGTGAAGCTTTCTCTTATTGGCCGAGGTGGAGAGGTGGACGAATGATGTCACAATCCACTCAGCCATTCGCAGGGAGCTTTGTATTCTGTGAAGCTTTCTCTTATTGGCCGAGGTGGAGAGGTGGACGAATGATGTCACAATCCACTCAGCCATTCGCAGGGAGCTTTGTATTCTGTGAAGCGTTCTCTGATTGGCCGAGGTGGAGAGGCAGGCGAATGATGTCATGATCCACTCAGCTATTCGCAGGGAGCTTTGTATTCGGTGAAGCTCTCTCTAAATGGCCGAGGTGGAGAGGCGGGCGAATGATGTCACAATCCACTCAGCCATTCGCAGGGAGCTTTGTATTCTGTGAAGCTTTCTCTGATTGGCCTGAGGTGGAGAGGTGGGCGAATGATGTCACAATCCACTCAGCCATTCGCAGGGAGCTTTGTATTCTGTGAAGCTTTTTCTGATTGGCCGAGGTGGAGAGGCGGGCGAATGATGTCACGATCCGCTCAGCCATTCGCAGGGAACTTTGTATTCTGTGAAGCTTTCTCTGATTGGCCGAGGTGGAGAGGCGGGTGAATGTCGTCACGATCCGGTCAGCCATTCGCAGGGAACGTTGTCATCTGTGAAGCGTTTTCCGATTGGCCGAGGTGGAGAGGCGGGTGAATGTCGTCACGATCCACTCAGCCATTTGCAGGGAACGTCGTCATCTGTGAAGCGTTCACTGATTGGCCGAGGTGGAGAGGCAGGCGAATGTCGTCATGATCCGCTCAGCCATTTGCAGGGAACGTCGTCATCTGTGAAGCGTTCTCTGATTGGCCGAGGTGGAGAGGCAGGCGAATGTCGTCACGATCCGCTCAGCCATTCGCAGGGACTGAGCTTTGTATCCTGTGAAGCTTTCTGTGATTGCCTGAGGTGGACGAATGATGTCACGATCCGCTCAGCCATTTGCAGGGAGCTTCGTATTCTGTGAAGCTTTCTCTGATTGGCCGAGGTGGAGAGGCGTACAAAGGATGTCACGATCCGCTCAGCCATTCGCAGGGAGCTTTGTATTCTGTGAAGTTTTCTCTGATTGGCCGAGGTGGAGAGGCGTACAAAGGATGTCATGATCCGCTCAGCCATTCGCAGGGAGCTTTGCATTCTGTGAAGTTTTCTCTGATTGGCCGAGGTGGAGAGGCGGGCGAATTATGTCACGATCAGCTCAGTCAGTCATTCTCAGGGAACTTTGTGTTCTGTGAAGCTTTCTCTGATTGGCCAAGGTGGAGAGGCAGACAAAGGATGTCACGATCCGCTCAGCCATTCGCAGGGAGCTTTGTATTCTGTGAAGCTTTCTCTAAATGGCCGAGGTGGAGAGGTGGATGAAGGATGTCAGGATCCGCTCAGCCATTCTCAGGGAGCTTTGTATCCTGTGTGATTGGCCGAGGTGGAGAGGAGGGCAAATGATGGGGGCTTCTTTTCCACGTTTCTTGCATGTAGGGGTGAAGCACTGAAAGGAACGGCCTCCCTAAATGCAACGCGCATAGAGGTGCCTGCGCACGGCTGCACCTGTAGGTCTAAAATCCAGGGAATCTCCTTTACGCACGCCCGTGTGACCGCGGCCTCAGGCACCCAGCACGGAATGTATTCCAATGTGATGAAAGGAGCGGTTTTAGCAAATTCCTCTATTTTAAGATTTTGCCTTTCCCTGCGGATGTGAGGAGTAATTAGAGGACGTTGTGTTCTGTTGTAAAACATGCGCCCACTAATCCCGGCACATCAGATCAAATGTCACCGCGTTCAGACGGAATCCTCTCGGCTGGATAATCCGGAGACGATCGGCCATTCTTCTCACATAGTTTATAAATGTTTCATCCAGGACTTGTTTTCAGGAGAGATAAAAAGAATCTAGAACTTTCTTCCGATGGGAAGGATTGCCCAACCCAGATAAATAGGGGTTACAAAGGCAACGGACTTTGTGGGGGGGGGGGAGGGGGCGGGTGATAATCAGGTTCAGGTGTTCTCTTTGAAGTCTCATGTCAGACACACAATTGGTGTTGGGGGTTATTAAACTGTTATTTGCAGGTGCGGTATTCTGCCGTAATATAACCTGTAGAAGTCAGAATACAGCAAGATCCATGGAGTAGCTGCCATTATCTGCCTGCCAGACATCCACTAATTACCATCCTCCGTGTGTCGGTATGATCGACGCATTTTATGTCATTGTAGAACATGACAGTGAGAGGAAGACTTCAATACAAAGATTTACTTCAAAAAAGCTCATCTATTCTATACTGCAGCTTCTCAATTTCAGTCAGCTGCACACCACTGGATAACTCCCAACCGCCATCACCATACCATTCCTTCCCACCATCACCGCATAATTCCAACTCGCCATCACTGGATAACTCCCAACCGCCATCACCATACCATTCCTACCCACCATCACCGCATAATTCCAACCCGCCATCACTGGATAACTCTCTTCCGCCATCACCATACCATTCCTACCCACCATCACTGCATAATTCCAACCCGCCATCACTGGATAACTCCCAACCGCCATCACAATACCATTCCTTCCCACCATCACTGCATAATTCCAACTCACCATCACTGGATAACTCCCAACCGCCATCACAATACCATTCCTACCCACCATCACTGCATAATTCCAACTCGCCATCACCATACCATTCCTTCCCACCATCACCGCATAATTCCAACTCACCATCACTGGATAACTCCCTTCCGCCATCATCATACCACTCCTACCCACCATCACCGCATAATTCCAACTCGCCATCACTGGATAACTCCCAACCGCCATTACCATACTATTCCTACCCACCATCACCGCATAATTCCAACCCACCATCACCATACCATTTCTAACCACCATCACTTCATAATTCCAACTCGCCATCACTAGATAACTCCCTTCCGCCATCACCATACCATTCCTACCCACCATCGCCGCATAATTCCAACTTGCCATCACTGGATAACTCCCAACCGCCATCACCATACCATTCCTTCCCACCATCACCGCATAATTCCAACCCGCCATCACTGGATAACTCCCAACCGCCATCACCATACCATTCCTACCCACCATCACCGCATAATTCCAACCCGCCATCACTGGATAACTCCCTTCCGCCATCACAATACCATTCCTTCCCACCATCACCATACCATTCCTACCCACCATCACCGCATAATTCCAACTCGCCATCACCATACCATTTCTACCCACCATCACCGCATAATTCCAACTCGCCATCACCATACCATTCCTACCCACCATCACCGCATAATTCCAACTCGCCATCACTGGATAACTCTCTTCCACCATCATCATACCACTCCTACCCACCATCACCGCATAATTCCAACTCGCCATCACTGGATAACTCCCAACCGCCATCACCATACCATTCCTACCCACCATAACCGCATAATTCCAACTCGCCATCACTGGATAACTCCCAACCGCCATTACCATACCATTCCTACCCACCATCACCGCATAATTCCAACCCGCCATCACCATACCATTTCTAACCACCATCACTGCATAATTCCAACTCGCCATCACTAGATAACTTCCTTCCGCCATCACCATACCATTCCTACCCACCATCGCCGCATAATTCCAACTTGCCATCACTGGATAACTCCCAACTGCCATCACCATACCATTCCTACCCACCATCACCGCATAATTCCAACCCGCCATCACTGGATAACTCCCAACCGCCATCACCATACCATTCCTACCCACCATCACCGCATAATTCCAACCCGCCATCACTGGATAACTCCCAACTGCCATCACCATACCATTCCTACCCACCATCACTGCATAATTCCAACCCGCCATCACTGGATAACTCCCAACCGCCATCACCATACCATTTCTAACCACCATCTCCGCATAATTCCAACTCGCCATCACTAGATAACTCCCTTCCGCCATCACCATACCATTCCTACCCACCATCACCGCATAATTCCAACCCGCGATCGCTGGATAACTCTCTTCCACCATCACCATACCATTCCTACCCACCATCACCGCATAATTCCAACCCGCCTTCACTGGATAACTCCGTTCTACCATCACCATACCATTCCTACCCACCATCACCGCATAATTCCAATCCGCCATCACTGGATAACTCCTACCCACCATCACCGTATAATTCCCATCTGCCATCACCATACCATTCCTACCCACCATCACCACATAAATCCAACCTAACATCACTGGATAAGTCCCAACCTCCGTCCCCATACCATTCCAACCCGCCATCACCATTTAACTCCTATACAAGTCATACCCGCTATCACCATACCATTCCAACCTGCCTTTAATGTAAAACTCCCATCCGCCATCACCGTATAACTCCCATCCGCCATCACCATACCATTCCAACCCGCCATCACCGTGTAACTCCCACCTGTCATCACCGTATAACGCTCAACTGCCATCACCATACCATTCCTACCCACCATCACCACATAAATCCAACCCGCCATTACTGAATAAGTCCCAACCTCCATCACCATACCATTCCAACCTGCCAAAACTCCTATACAAGTCCTACCCGCTATCACCATACCACTCCGACCCGCCATCAACGTATAACTCCCAACCCACATCACCGTATAACTCCTATACAAGTCCTACCCATCATCCCCACATAATTCCAACACGCGATCCCCGTATAACCCCCAGCCACCATCACCGTATAACTCCCATCATTCCCGTATAATTCACAACTGCCATGACTGTATAACTCCATCACTGTATAATTCCCAACTGTCATCGTTGTATAACTCCCAACTGCCATCACCATACCGTTCCTACTCACCATAACCACATAACTGGTATCCGCCATCACCACATAACTCATATACAAGTCCCACCCTCCTTCACCATACAAGTCCCACCCTCCTTCACCATACAAGTCCCACCCTCCATCACCATACAAGTCCCACCCACCATCACCTTTACTGCATAACTCCTACCTGCCATCCTCATACCAGTCCCACCCACCATCACGGTATAACTCCTATTGATAGGTCTTGGAAATTCCTAAAACGTTGTGCTCTTCCCCTTCAAACCCCCCCCCCCCCCAATGTGAGTTCCTCTAATAAGACACACTTGCCTAAATTTGTAGTTTAATTAACCCTTTGTGTATGGTCACTTGGCAGGGTAATGTCGTCCTGTGGAAGCCCAGCGATACGGCCATGCTTGCCAGTTATGCGGTGTACAATGTCCTCCGTGAAGCTGGCCTACCCCCCAACATTATACAGTTTGTCCCGGCAGATGGCCCAGTCTTCGGAGACACCATCACCAGCTCAGAACACCTCAGCGGAATCAATTTCACAGGAAGCGTTCCGTAAGTTCCAGAGAAATGTGAAGAGTTCATTATGGGGAGGGTGAATGGGTAAAGCTGATGTTTATTATGATTATTATTTGCCCTCCTGGGCAGGTGTAAGTCTGGAAGTGGGGGCATTCCCAGGCAAGCTTTATTTGCTCACAGATCACCCCAGGTACCGCCAATATGTGATGCTGAACCTCTGTGATTGAAATCCAATTTCCAATTAATGAAGAGGGCGGGACAGGGACAGTAAGGCTGGGGAGTAGAGGGCTAGATGATGCTGGACATCCAACCCAGGATACCATGATGACCGGTTGGATCAAATCTAAGAGTAATAGAATGTTTTTAACTGCCAAAATACATAATTAATGGATTGAAAACTACATGAAATATAAAATGTTGCAAAACTGTATAATGCTTAGAATGTATCACTCCCATATCCATAGAATGTACAGTATCTCACAAAAGTAAGTACACCCCTCACATTTTTGTAAATATTTTATTCTAACTTTTCATGTGACAACACTGAAGAAATGACACTTTGCTACAATGTAAAGTAGTGAGTGTACAGCTTGTATAACAGTGTAAATTTACTGTCCCCTCAAAATAACTCAACACACAGCCATTAATGTCTAAACCGCTGGCAACAAAAGTCAGTACACCCCTAAGTGACAATGTCCAAATTGGGCCCAAAGTGTGAATATTTTGTGTGGCTGCCATTATTTTCCAGCACTGCCTTAACCCTCTTGGGCATGGAGTTCACCAGAGCTTCACAGGTTGTCACTGGAGTCCTCTTCCCCTCCCCCATGATGACATCACAGAGCTGGTGGATGTTAGAGACCTTGCGCTCCTCCACCTTCTGTTTGAGGATCCCCACAGATACTCAATAGGGTTTAGGTCTGGAGACATGCTTGGCCAGTCCCTCACCTTTACCCTCAGCTTCTTTAGCAAGGCAGTGGTCATCTTGGAGGTGTTTGGGGTCGTTATGTTGGAATACTGCCCTGCGGCCCAGTCTCTGAAGGGAGGGGATCATGCTCTGCTTCAGTATGTCACAGTACATGTTGGCATTCATGGTTCCCTCAATGAACTGTAGCTCATTTCCCCTCACTTTCAATCCTAGTGACACCAATCACAGGACATATAGAGAGGGGGAATCTCCCCAGCGGGGACACAGAAAGCAATAAAAACCCAACAGGGGTTCTAACCCTTTCATACTTTAATCAAAATAAAAATGGCTTTACGTACACCGACACTGAACAGGAAAGTGCTCTCTTCTGTATAATATTAATATTTCTGTTCCTTTGCATTCATAAATTACAACTTTTTTTTTTTTTAATGCCTAGAACCTTTAAGCGGCTTTGGAAACAAACTGCAGAGAATCTGGACCGGTACCGGACCTTCCCCCGCCTGGCTGGAGGTGAGCGGGTTGGAGTTCAGATCTGTACACAAAAGGAACAGCATTCATTATTAGATTTCATATTATAGAACTTCCCTCCGAATGATCCTCCTATACAGATATCCAATATGGCCACTACAGATATTAGGCAGGAGAGGAGTAGAGAAGCTGGGGACTACCCTCTGCACCTCCGCCCTCTGCACCTCCGCCCCTCTGCACCTCCGCCCCGCCACCCCTCTGCACCGCCACCCCTCTGCACCGCCACCCCTCTGCACCGCCACCCCTCTGCACCTCCACCCCTCTGCACCTCCACCCCTCTGCACCTCCACCCCTCTGCACCTCCACTGGCTAGTTTTCCATTACTGCTGCCCACTGAGCACCCATATCAAAAGGAACCTGACCTGACTTGAACCATTTCTAAAAGGTAGCAGCAGTCCTGAACTCCAAACTGGACACTGATGTTAATTTGCATACAATGAGGCCGGAGACAGGTAAAAAAAAAAAGTGGGAATACATTTTGAAGCAGGAAAATATTGGCCAGCAGGTGGCGCTCTACTCTTCCTCTGATGCTCTGGGTTGCTGGTCCTGCATTGTACCTGACTGTCCAAGCCCGGAAGAGGAGAGGCTTTGGGGGTCCAATCACATGGAGAGGAGGGATAAGGTAAGTAAAACTGCATTTGAAAGGTGAGAAAGTCCGTAAGCTGAAGCAGACCTGTGTGAAGAAATGAATGGCTCTGACCAGGCCACACCCCCAACGCATTTTGCTCTGCCCCTTCATTTAAGCCCTGTGCTGGGAATTCCACTCAGATACTCAGGGCTGTGAGAGGAGAGAAGCACACAGAGCAGCTATGCCCACCCCCTCCCCTCTGCTGCCCATTTGTATTATGTGTTCACATAATACAAAGGCTTCTGTGAATGGGCAGGAAGAGGGGAGGGCCGGTATAGCAGCTGCAGCGACTCTGATCCTTCTGAGCTCTGCATCTTGAAGTGAAGAGTTTCTGCAGCTGCTATGCCCACCCTCCCCTCCTTAATCCCAATCACAGTAAGCCTTTGCATTATGTGAACCCACTTGCTGTAGTTTTGGGAGAGTGACGCTGATATTTCTAAGCTCTGCATTTTGAGCAGTAGAGTCACTGAAGCTGCTATGTCTGTCCTCCCCTCCTGCCCATTCACAGAAGCCTTTGTATTATGTAAACACATATACTGTTGTTCTGGGAGAGTGACCCTTATCCTTCTGAGCTCTGCATCTTGAGCAGTAGAGTCACTGAAGCTGCTATGCCCATCCTCCCCTCTTCCTGCCTATTCACAGAAGCCTTTGTGTTATTTAAACACATTTGCTGTAGTTCTGGGAGAGTGACACTGATCTTTCTGAGCTCTGCATCTTGGACAGTAGAGTCACTGAAGCTACTATGCCCACCCTCCCCTCCTCCTTCCCATTCACAGAAGCCTTTGTATTATGTGAACACATTTGCTGTAGTTCTGGGAGAGTGACACTGATCCTTCTGAGCTCTGTCACTTTCCCAGAGCTATAGCTGTTGCAGAACTATACATCCTATGAGGCATTGTAAAACTCTGACATTCACAGACATGATGGGAATTGTAGTTCCTGAACAACTGGAGGGCCATAGTTTGAAGACCCCCTGCTCTAGGGTCTCTAGTAATATATATAATGTTTGGAGGTTCTAAGTAAATTTTTTAGCAAAAAATACTGATTTTAACTTGTAACAAGTGTCAGAAAAAGGCTTAGTGTCCAAGGGATTAAGGAGCAGGTGGCCGTCTTGTCTTTCACAACCGATGAGTCATCAGCTGTCAGCGGATTTCCCCGCTGATAGCTGAATGTAAAAAAAAAAAAGAATTGTTGGCATTAAAAAAAAAAAATCACAAAAAAAAAACAGCCGTATCGGCCTTCCAGCAATACAAGGAGGAAAATAAGAAGTGTAAACACGAAATCAAGATGGCTAAAATCAACTTTGAGAGACAAATAGCGGAGGATAGTAAAAAAAACCCAAAGAAATTCTTTAAATATATCAACAGCAAAAAAAACTAGGGCAGAGCATATTGCACACATAATTAGCGATGATGGGAGGATGGTTACAGAGGACACTGAAAAAGCAACCGTGCTGAATTCTTTTTTCTCGTCAGTCTTTACGCAGGAAAAGGAAGGGTACACTGACCATGACTGTATGGAGTACACTGACCATGACTGTATGGGGTACACTGACCATGACTGTATGGTTAGTAGTAATACACAGGACTTGCCACTATGGCTAACAGAGGGGGAAATCAGGGAAAGGCTGGATAAACTTAACACAAACAAATCACCAGGCCCGGATGGCGTACATCCGAGAGTGCTCAAGGAACTCAGTATGGTTATATCTAGACCACTGTTCCTGATCTTTGCTGACAGTATTAGGACAGGAGATGTACCAGGGGATTGAAGGAAGGCTAACGTGATTCCGATATTCAAAAAGGGCCAGAGACATATCCCGGGAAATTATAGGCCTGTCAGTTTGACATCAATAATATCTAAACTTTTGGAGGGGATGATAAGGGACTATATCGTAGAGTATGCTAAAGACAACAACATCATCAGTAGTAACCAGCACGGGTTTACAAATGGGCGATCTTGTCAAACCAATCTCTTAGCATTCTACGAGGAAGTGAGCTGTGAGCTAGATAGGGGGAGACCAGTGGATGTGGTGTACTTGGATTTCGCTAAGGCGTTTGATACAGTTCCCCACAAGCGCTTAATTTATAAAATAAGGTCTGCAGGTATCGACAGCAGGGTTTGCTCTTGGATACGGAATTGGCTAAAAGGGCGTGTCCAAAGGGTGGTAATAAACAGCGCATACTCAGACTGGGCTGAGGTAGTAAGCGGGGTGCCCCAGGGCTCAGTCCTGGGACCAACCTTGTTCAATTTATTCATAAACAGCATTGAGGACGGGATCAGTAGTTCGTTATCAGTTTTTGCAGATGACACAAAATTGGCCAGGGCAATAACTGCACAGCATGAAGCAGATATCCTACAGAATGACCTGGACAAAATTACGGAGTGGGCAACGACATGGCAAATGAGGTTTAATGTGGAGAAGTGTAAGGTTTTGCACTTGGGGACCAAAAACATAAAAACACAATACACGTTAGGAGGGGAACCCTTGGGGGAATCAAAAATGGAGAAAGATCTGGGAGTCTTAGTTGATGATAGATTAGGCAACAGCATGCAATGCCAAGCGGCAGCTTCCAAAGCCAACAGAATATTAGCATGCATAAAGAAAGGGATGTATTCCAGAGATAAGACTATAATCCTTCCACTTTTATAAAACTCTGGTCCGACCGCATCTGGAGTATTCTGTCCAGTTCTGGTCGCCAGTCCTCAGGAGGGATGTGTTGGAGCTGGAGAAAGTCCAGAGAAGGGCAACTAAACTGATTAGGGGGTTGGAGGACCTTACCTATGAAGAGCGGCTCCAATCGCTCGATTTATTTTCCCTGGAGAAAAGACGTCTGAGAGGGGACATGATAGCAATTTATAAATATCTTAATGGGGATCTCAGCTTAGAAGAAAAGCTGTTCATTCGAAGGAATTGCATGAGGACTCGAGGACATACAATGCGATTAGAGGAGAAGCGTTTTAACCTCAGGCAACGTGGGGGGTTCTTTACTGTTAGGGCTACAAGATTGTGGAATTGTCTACCACAAGAGGTGGTTTCTGCGGGTAGTATGGTGACTTTCAAAAGACTCTTAGACTTACATCTCAAGGATCAGGAGATTGAGGGCTATGTTAGATGATTACAGTCACACACACCTACACAGGTTGAACTGGATGGACTATTGTCTTTATTCAACCTCACCTACTATGTAACTATGTAACTATGTAACTATGCATTGGATGCCCCTCTTTGGGTCTAGTATTGCTTTTGAGGGTAACCCCCGGGCCAAAAATATAGAAAAAAGGCTTCAAAATCCATACCAGACCCTTTTCCGATCATGCAGCCTGGCAGGCCCGGAAATGGGGGGGGGGGGGCGAGCAAGCACTCCCGCTTCCTGAACCATACCAGGTTACATGCCCTCAACATGGGGTGTGCTTTAGAGCAGGGGGCTTCTCCCCTACCTTAGATTGTAAGCTCCTCGAGGGCAGGGACTGATGTGAATGTACAATGTATATGTAAAGCGCTACGTAAATTGACGGCGCTATATAAGTACCTGAAATAAATAATAATGCACCTTGTCCCCAAGGGTCACTTCCCCCTGAGGACCTGGTATGGATTGCAGGGGGAACCCCAATTTTTTTTTTCCTTGATATTTTAATGGCAGCAATTCTTTTCTTTACATAACTCATCGGTTGTTAAGGACATGGCGGCTTCCTGCCTGCTTTAACAACCATGTTGTTTTGCTTTTACATTTTTTATTTTTCAAGGGGGGGGGGGAGGGGGTGCAAGTAGCTGGTCTTGCTTGGGGCGCACAATAGTCTAGCACCGGCCCTGCATAGATGTCATTTTTGGTTCTGCCCCATACTAATAGTTGAACCCTTGCAGTAAAATGTCTATTCTTCCTCCATAGAATGCGGTGGGAAAAACTTCCATTTTGTGCACAAGTCTGCCGACCCTGAGAGCGCGGTGAACGGCGCCATCCGATCGGCTTTCGAGTACAGCGGTCAGAAATGCTCGGCCTGCTCGCGGCTCTACGCTCCAGACTCTCTGTGGCCTCAGATCAAAGCCAGGCTGTTGGAGGAACACGCCAAGATCAAAGTGGGAAATGTGAGTGGAGATTTCCCCCCTCTCGTAAGGGGTCTCTGTCCTTTTTTTTTCGGGGCTCAGCGGGAGTCTGATGGGATTAGAAGACGCGTTAGGCCTCCACTAATACCTGCTGAACCATCCGACTTCACTTATCCTGTCAAGCACTAGAAGAAAAAAAAAAAAAAATTTAAATTGGAGAATCTCGGGAATGCGGTCGGAATTTATTGTAAGTAGCCGTTAACCCGACGCGTTAATTGAAAAGAAGTGTCCTTGTTCCCTGTCAGGTGGGAAGTGTAATTTTAGAAGCTGAAGGTTGTGCGAGGATTTAGCGGAGGCTTCTGCTCGGCTTTTGATCCATGACATGCACTTAGGAGATTTGGGGAACATATTAATGAGCTGCGCGATGCTGATATCCTCTGATCTGCCTTCTCTGCTTTAATTCCCAGCCCGCCGATGACTTCAGCACCTTCACCTCGGCCGTTATTGATGAAAAGGCAAGTAGTGGGATTTTCTGTTTAATCTGGATTACAAATGTCGGGGAAAGTGACCAGCCATAGCTGCTAGAAAACCAGCACCCTTCCCGCTCTGCTTACCGTACCCATCACAAAACCGGCACCCTTCCCGCTCTGCTTACCGTACCCATCACAGAGCCGGCACCATTCCCGCTCTGCTTACCGTACCCATCACAGAACCGGCACCCTTCCCGCTCTGCTTACCGTACCCATCACAGAACCGGCACCCTTCCCGCTCTGCTTACTGTGCCCATCACAAAACCGGCACCCTTCCCGCTCTGCTTACCGTACCAATCACAGAACCGGCACCCTTCCAGCTCTGCTTACCGTACCCATCACAAAACCGGCACCCTTCCCACTCTGCTTACTGTGCCCATCACAAAACCGGCACCCTTCCCACTCTGCTTACCGTACCAATCACAGAACCGGCACCCTTCCAGCTCTGCTTACCGTACCCATCACAGAGCCGACACCCTTCCCGCTCTGCTTTCCATACCAATCACAAAACCGGCACCCTTCCCGCTCTGCTTACCGTACCAATCACAGAACCGGCACCCTTCCAGCTCTGCTTACCGTACCCATCACAAAACCGGTACCCTTCCCGCTCTGCTTTCCATACCAATCACAAAACCGGCACCCTTCCCGCTCTGCTTACCGTACCAATCACAGAACCGGCACCCTTCCAGCTCTGCTTACCGTACCCATCACAAAACCGGTACCCTTCCCGCTCTGCTTACCGTACCCATCAAAGAACCGGCACCCTTCCCGCTCTGCTTACCGTACCAATCACAGAACCGGCACCCTTCCAGCTCTGCTTACCGTACCCATCACAGAACCGGCACCCTTCCCGCTCTGCTTACCGTACCCATCATAGAACCGGCACCCTTCCTGCTCTGCTTACCGTACCCATCACATCTTTCTCCTCTCTCCCCTCTCTCTTTCTCCTTCTCTTTCTCCTTCTCTCGCTCTCCTTCTCTCTCCTCTCTCTTTCCTTCTCTCTCTCCTTCTCTCTCTCCTCTCTCTCTTTCTCCTTCTCTCTCTCTTTCTCCTTCTCTCTCTCTTTCTCCTTCTCTCTCTCTCTTTCTCTCCATCTCACAAGCTGCTTTCTGACTGTCCTCCCCCTTATAAAAACTGGAATTCACAGACAGCAGTGAAGAGTTCTCCCCGCTCGCCCTTCCATATAATGACGTTTTTTATGAAATATGAAAGTTTTCTCTCTCTGAATTGTTCCTCCTCTCTCATCAGTCATTCAAGCGGATACAAGGCTGGATCAAACACGCCAAGGAGTCGCCCAACCTCACCATTCTGGCCGGGGGGAATTGCGATGACAGAGTTGGATACTTTGTAGAACCCACAATCATAGAGACCAAAGATCCGAAGGAGAAGATCATGGCGGAGGTAACGGGACGCACAGCACAACGTTCTCACTGAAATGGGCGTTCTGTGATCGGGAAGCCAGGACGAACGTTCGTTTTGCACATTACAAACAGATCCTGAGTTGTGTCTTCTGACCTAAAATGATGACCGCAACCCAATAAGGATTGCACACGGGCAGATTGCACACAGGCACATTGCACACAGGCACATTGCACACAGGCACATTGCACACAGGTAGCTTGCACACAGGTAGATTGCACACGGGCAGATTGCACACGGGCAGATTGCACACGGGCAGATTGCACACGGGCAGATTGCAGACAGGTAGCTTGCACACGGGCAGATTGCACACGGGCAGATTGCAGACAGGTAGCTTGCACACGGGCAGATTGCACACGGGCAGATTGCACACGGGCAGATTGCACACGGGCACCTTGCACACGGGCACCTTGCACACGGGCACCTTGCACACGGGCAGATTGCACACGGGCACCTTGCACACGGGCAGATTGCACACGGGCAGATTGCACACGGGCAGATTGCACACGGGCACCTTGCACACGGGCACCTTGCACACGGGCACCTTGCACACGGGCAGATTGCACACGGGCACCTTGCACATGGGCAGATTGCACACGGGCAGATTGCACACGGGCAGATTGCACACAGGCAGATTGCACACGGGCACCTTGCACACGGGCAGATTGCACACGGGCAGATTTCACGCAGGCAGATTGCACACAGGCAGATTTCACGCAGGCAGATTGCACACGGGAAGATTGCACACGGGCAGGGTTCAAATACTATTAAAAATTTCCGACTTCTCGGGTACTTGTGCTTGGTAAAGTTGGCCAGCAGGGAGTGAATAACGTTTACATACAGTCATAGGTGTGTGCACCCCAAAGCTCAAACACACGTCTTTCTCTGCAGCCTCAGCTGCACTGGAAAGGTAATGAATGGGAAGTGCTCTGTACAGAGGCTTCCCATTCATTTACAAACTGAAGCATAGTAAACACAGTTGACTATTCTTCAGTTATGAATAGACACAGTGAGCGAGTGTGTTCATTTAGTAAAGGAAGGAGCCGGTATATTACATATTTACTATCTCCTTCCCCCGCTCTCCATCCTGAAACATCCCCTGCAGCAGCCAGGGGGAGAGGAGGGAAAGCCAGCAACACTGCAAAGCCAACATGGGGGGGGGGGGGGGAGCCCAAGAAGGAGGAGGGATCGGCACCACGCCTAGTGAAGAACACCCCCTGCGCACACCTATGCATACAGCAATAAAAACGGACAATCATTCTAATCCCTCCGCACTTTATCCAAACAAAAAAAAAAAATAGTTTTGCCTTTAGTTACCCCTTTTACACACGTTCGTCCGTTTTTCATCCATCCGTAGATGGACATCAATGCATTCCTATGGAAAAACGGATCGTTCATTTACATTCATTTTCACCCGTTTCCGTCAACATCGGTTTTTTGAACGAATGAACGCCCTATTTTTCACCAGTTAAAATGTTTTGAGGCTTTTATATGATAAGCAGTTTCCTTTTCTTCCTTTCGAGTTGTGCATACATTGGTAAATCTTATGACATAGTAAACTTTATTGATAAGCTCTTGCATTTAACCATTGCACCAATATGACACGTACGTATCGGTTCTGTGATACAGGAAATCTTCGGACCGGTGTTGGCCGTTTACGTTTATCCAGAAAACGAGTATAAGGACGTCCTGAAACTTATAGATTCCACTTCCCCGTACGGCCTCACGGGGGCAGTGTTTGCCCAGGATAAGTAAGTACCTCTATGTGACATTACAGCACAGACACCTCGGGGGGGGGGTTATTTACTAACGCTAGAGAGGGCAAAAAGATTCACAATTCTGCAGAGAAACCAATCAGCTTCCAAGTGTTGTTTAACGGCTTAACGACCGCCCGCCGCAGCAGCCCCTCCTGCGTGAACCAACGTAGCTATACGTCGGTCACGCGCCTGCAGCTAGGGGGTGAGTGTGCGCCTCCGGCGGCGCTTCCCCCCCCCCCCCCACACTTAGCAGCGGGGACTCCGATGCACGGGGCAGGCAGCGCTGATTGCCGCCGGGCACCTGCGATCGTTCCCCGCTGAGAGAGGAGGACGGTCGGATGTTGTAAACACAGCTGACCGTTCTTCTCTCTGGAATGATCACAGAGCGCCTGAGATCCTTCTATATAGGAACACAGGTCTCTATGGTCATTTAACAAGCCACGCCCCCATACAGTTAGGCTTACAGTTAACCCCTTGATCACCCACAGTGTTAACCCCTTCCCTGCCAGTGTCATTATTACATTTTAGCACCGATTACTGTAGTAATGTCACTGGTCCCCCCCCAAAAGTGCCAAAGATGTCAGTTAGGATCTCTCCGCCGCAATGTCGCAGTCCCGCTAAAAATCGCAGATCGCTGCCATAACTAGTAAAAAAAAAAAAAAAAAAAAAACAACAACGACATAAATCTTTCCCCTGGTTTGTAGAGGTGATAACTTTTGCGCAAACCAATCAAAATGCACTTATTGGGATTTTTTTTTTTATACAAAAAATATGTAGCAGAAAAAAAATTGGCCTAAAATGTTAAAAAAAATTTTGATTTTTAAATTTTTTTTTTTTTTGGGAATGTTTTATAGCAGAATGTGAAAAATATTGTTTTTTTTTTTTTTTTTCAGAATTGTTGCATTTTTTTGTTTATAGCGCAAAAAATTAAAATTACAGTGGTGATCAAACACCACCAAAAGAAAGCTCTGTTTGTGGGAAAAAAAGACATCAATTTTATTTGGGTACAGCGTCGCACGACCGCGCAATTGTCCGTTAAAATAACGCAGTGCCGAATCGCAAAAAATGGCCTGGTCATTAAGGGGGAAAAACTTCCAGTCCAGAAGTGGTTAACTAAGCTTTAGCGATAAAACCTGGAAGCGGATCGGTTTCTCAGCAGAATTGGGACTCATTTTGCCTTCTCGAGATTTAGTAAATAAATCTCCTCCTGTCCAATCTGCAATCAGTAAATGATCAATGCAGCACGTTAAGGCTGCATTCACATGTCAGCGTTTGGATCGCGGGCGGAACCGCCGCGGTTCCGCCCGCGATCCGGAGATTTATTGCAAATCGCGGGACGCCTAGCGTTGCCCGTTGATTTGCAATAGCCCCCCAAACGCCGAGCGATGTTGCCGCGATTTCCGCCTGCCGAATCGCGGCAACATCGCGCAAACAAAATCGCGGGATGCAATACGCTCCAAAGAAGCTCATGTACTTCTTTGGAGCGTATTGCGTCCCGCGATTTTGTTTGCGCGATGTTGCCGCGATTCGGCAGGCGGAAATCGCGGCAACATCGCTCGGCGTTTGGGGGGCTATTGCAAATCAACGGGCAACGCTAGGCGTCCCGCGATTTGCAATAAACCTCCGGATCGCGGGTGGAACCGCGGCGGTTCTGCCCGCGATCCATACGCTCACATGTGAACGGAGCCTTAAGGCAGAGTTCAGGTGTGCAGTGAAATCCAGGAATGAAGCTCGCCCCCTAGCTGCGGGCTGACATATAGCTATGTCGGTGAGCGCCGGAGGGGCTGCCTGCCGCAATAAAACTGCGACGGGCGGTCGTTAAGCGGTTAAACAAGCTTGGAAGCTGATTGGTTTCTCTGCAGAATTGGGACTCATTTTGCCCTCTCTAGCGTTAGAATGAAGGAAACGATCTCCTGTCCGATTATAGAGGAACGGAAGTGGTTTTTTTTATGAAGTGCAGCACTAATGCAGAGCTGTGCATAAATCCCGAAAGTGTCTTCATCATAGGAATTCTTCGCCACTTTCACCGCCAAATGCACTTTGCAGAGGATTTCACTATAAATATACAGCGGCCCCAACATCCATCTGCCTGATGATTGCTGTAAATGAGTTTATAGTGCAGATACAGATAAATATAGAACTGGATTGCAGTCATAAAGGCTGATAAGAGGGCAGGAAAGATAAAGCTGTCTGTGAATACTTCTCACCTCGCCGCCCATTTCTAGACACGATTTACTAATTATTCATACATTGCCGGAATCACGCTGCTACGCCATGGGGTGTCATACACTATACAATCACCCCTGACAGGGCCGCTGATAAGGCAGTACAGCAAGCCCTCCTGTACTGGGCCCAGGCCCCATCAGTTCAAGAGGGGGGGGGGGCCAGGCCCCATCAGTTCAAGAGGGAGGCCCAGGCACCTGTTTAGCAGGAGGACTGACTGTACTGCCTTTTTGCAGACACCGGTCCTCTTCTGTCTCCCACTGCCAGCTCCTCCTCTCCCTCCCTTCTGCTAAACTGCAAGGGGATTGCTTCTAGCATGTGTGCCCCTTCTGTCTGCTTTATGGGCCCCCGTGTGCCCCTTTCCCTGCCAGATTCCATCCTCTCCCATCAGCAGCTGCTGCAGTTACACAGGGGGATGTCAGTTACTGGCCCCTTCCTCTGATTGAACACAGTGAGCGATCAGTACTAATCACTTCTGTGTCCATTCATCACTGAAGCACAGTAAACTGTTTGCTATGCTTCAGTTTGTGAATGAGCAGGAAGCCTCGGAGCGCTTCCTATTCATTCATCTGTGCAGCTGAGGCTGTAGACAAAGGGACTGATAAATCTAAGTTACTTTTGGCCGGGAGGGGCCCTGTCAGGTAGGCTGTATGGGGCCCCATGATTTCTAACAGCGCCCTGACCCCTGATGTGTAACAGCTACAGTGTCTGGAAAAGTATTCACACCCCTTTAAAGTGTTCCACATTTTGTCATATTACAACCAAAAACTTGAATGTATTTTATTGGGATTTTATGTGATAGACCGACACAAAGTGGCACATACAGTATCTCACAAAAGTAAGTACACCCCGCATATTTCTGTAAATATTTTATTACATCTTTTCATGTGACAACACAGTGTGGCTGCATTTGTATTCACCCCTTCCCCCCAATTACAGCTGCAAGTCTTTTTGGGGATGTCTCTACCAGCTTTGCACATCTAGAGAGGACATTTCTGCCCATTCTTCTTTGCAGAATATCTCAAGCTCTGTCAGATTGGATGGAGAGCGTCTGAACGGCAATTTTCAAGTCTTACCACAGATTCTCAATGTGATTTAGGTCTGGACTGTGACTGGGCCCTTCTAACACATGAATATGCTTTGATGTAAACCATTCCATTGTAGCTCTGGCTGGATGTTTCGGGTCGTTGTCCTGCTGGAAGGTGAACCTCCGCCCCAGTCTCAAGTCTTTTCTTCCAAGATTGTCCTGTATTTGGCTCCATCCATCTTCCCATCAACTCTGACCAGCTTCCCTGTCCCTGCTGAAGAAAAGCATCCCCACACCATGATGCTGCCACCACCATGTTTCACAGTGGGGATGGTGTGTTCAGGGTGATGTGCAGTGTTAGTTTTCCCCCACACATTGAGTTTTGCTTTTAGGCCAAAAAGTTGAATTTTGGTCTCCTCTGAGCAGAGCTCTTCCCCCCACATGTTTGCTGTGTCCCCCACATGGCTTCTCCCAAACTGCAAACAGAACTTCTTATGGCTTTCTTCCACCAATGGCTTTCTTCTTCTCACTCTTCCATAAAGGGCAGATTTGTGGAGCGCACGACTAATAGTTGTCCTGTGGACAGATTCTCCCACCTGAGCTGTGGATCTCTGCAGCTCCTCCAGAGTTCCCATGGGCCTCTTGGCTGCTTCTCTGATGAATGCTCTCCTTGCCCAGCCGGTCAGTTAAGGTGGACGGCCATGTCTTGGTAGGGGCCCGGCCGGTCAGTTTAGGTGGACGGCTAGGTCTTGGGAGGGGCCCGGCCGGTCAGTTTAGGTGGACGGCCATGTCTTGGTAGGGTTGCAGTTGTGCCATACTCTTTCCATTTTCCCATGATGGATTGAACAGCGCTCTGTGAGATCTTCAAAGCTTGGGAGATTTTTTATAACCTAACCCTGCTTTAAACTTCTCCACAACTTCATCCCTGACCTGTCTGGTGTGTTCCTTGGCCTTCATGATGCTGTTTGTTCACTAAGGTTCTCTAACAAACCTCTGAGGGCTTCACAGAACAGCTGTATTTATACTGAGCTGAAATGACACACAGGTGGACTCTATTTACTAATTAGGTGACTTATGAAGGCAATTGGTTCCTCTAGATTTTAGTTAGGGGTATCGGAGTAAAGGGGGGTGAATACAAATGCAGCCACACTTTTCACAGATTTATATCATTTATCATTTTCCTTCCACTTCACAATTATGGCCACTTTGTGTCGGTCTATCACATAAAATCCCAATAAAATACATTTATATTTTTGGGTGTAACATGACAAAATGTGGAAAATTTCAAGGGGTGTGAATACTTTTTCAAGGCTCTGTATGTAGTTGTTCATGCCCTTAACAGTCCCATTAAGAGATTGTTCTGGTTGGGTTTTTTCTATTAGGGATGCGGCACTTATTTCCCAATAATCAACAATCAAACCCTATACCATTCCACGAGTGCACATTTTTAAAGGTGTGATGTTAGGTACTTAATTTACTCGCCATAACATTGTTTTTATATTTTACCCAGAAATTGGGTTATATATTGGGTTTTGTTGCCTAAAAATTCATTAAAGTGTATTTAAAAAAAAAAAAAAATTTTTTTTTTCAAACATCACTGTGCAAATACCGTGTGACATAAAAAATTGATTTACTAATGAATGATGCGTTGCCGGGGTCACACTGCAAGATCATGAGGTGTCATACATTATACAATGTAACCGCTACAAAAGCCAAGTATGAAGAAGTTCAGCGTAGAATGCCATAGAGCCCATCATTTATCAAAGTTGCAACAACTTAATGAGCCCTCAGATGACCCGATAATCAGAAGTCATCTGAGGGCTCATTAAGACAAGCGATGATACCCGTCCAGGGGCAGACTGGCAACATTTGGCCGAGGGGGTAAGTACAAACCAGAGGCCCATGGTACAGCGACTCGGCCCCCTCCCCCTCTCCCTGGCCTCCTTCTGACCCCCATTCCAGGCTGAAGTTCCACTCCAGGTACTCTCTACTCCCATCTGGGTTCCCCACCTGGCCAGGATTGGCAGTTGGGGGGAGCTGGGAAAGCTCGGTCAGGGCTGGTTGGGGGAGGAGAGTCTCCAGTGGGGCATGGAACCGGCCTCTGCTTGGACACAGTTTACACCATCCATGCTGGGGGGGGGGGGGGGGGGTCTGCACTTTTTCCTTGTCTTCATCCTACACTTAGTAGGTCAGCAGTGGGGTCTTTTCACTTCTCTACCAGGAATCCTTTAGGGATGTCTGTGGCAGAAACAGTGAAGCCTTTTTATGGGGCATCAGAGCAGCCTGGGGGGCAATTGCCCCCCTGGCCCAGTCCTCCCCTGTACCTGTCCTCTGTGCAGAGCATGTGCATCCACCTCAGAGCGGTGTGCAATCAGCCCATAGCAATGGATGCAGATGCAGCAGCTTCATGGACACAATCCCATAGATGCAAACGTCTATTCGGTTATAAGGTTTTGTATTGTTATGTTTCATATTGGTATAATGTTTCGTATTGTAATAATGTTTTGTATTGTTATAGAGTTTCATATTGTTTATAATGTTTTATATTGGTATGTTTCATATAGTTATAATGTTTCCTATTGTTACGATTTATATTGTTATAATGTTGGGTATTGTTATGTTTTATATTGTTTCTTATTGTTATGTTTTATATTGTTATAATGTTTCCTATTGTTATGTTTTATATTGTTATAATGTTTCCTATTGTTATGTTTTATATTGTTATAATGTTTCCTATTGTTATGTTTTATATTGTTATAATGTTTCCTATTGTTATGTTTTATATTGTTATAATGTTTCCTATTGTTATGTTTTATATTGTTATAATGTTTCCTATTGTTATGTTTTATATTGTTATAATGTTTCTTATTGTTATGTTTTATATTGTTATGTTTTATATTGTTATGTTTTATATTGTTATGTTTTATATTGTTAGGTTTTATATTGTTATAATGTTTCCTATTGTTATGTTTTATATTGTTATAATGTTTCCTATTGTTATGTTTTATATTGTTATGTTTTATATTGTTATAATGTTTCTTATTGTTATGTTTTATATTGTTATGTTTTATATTGTTATAATGTTTCCTATTGTTATGTTTTATATTGTTATGTTTTATATTGTTATAATGTTTCCTATTGTTATGTTTTATATTGTTATAATGTTTCCTATTGTTATGTTTTATATTGTTATGTTTTATATTGTTATGTTTTGTATTGTTATGTTTCTGATTATTTGGTAATGTTAATTTGTCTTCCATGTCACAAGGAATGTTCTACAAGAAGCTACAGAATTTCTGAGGAACGCTGCAGGGAACTTCTATATCAATGATAAATCCACCGGGGCCGTTGTGGCCCAGCAGCCCTTCGGAGGGTCCCGAGCATCGGGTGAGCTAAATAACCAAATATATATATATATAAGTATATTAAGTATATTAACCACTTAAGGACCAAGCCTATTTTTGACATTTGTTGTATACAAGTTAAAATCAGTATTTTTTGCTAGAAAATGACTTAGAACCCCCCAAACTGTGTATATATATTATTTTTTAGCAAAGACTCTAAGAGAATAAAATGGCGGTCGTTGCAATATTTTATTTCTCACGGTATTTGCGCAGCGGTCTTTCAAACGCAATTTTTTTTGGAAAAAAAAAACACTTCACTGAATTTTTAAAAAAAACTAAACAGGTAAAGTTAGCCCATTTTTTTTTTTGTATATTGTAAAAAAATAAATGTCTTGCTGAGTACAAAGATACCCAACATGTTATGGTTTAACCACTTGCTGACCGCTGCAAATACATATACTGCGGCGGTCAGCCCCTCCTGGGCAAAGTGACGTACCGATACGTCACTTGCCCACGAGCCAATAGGGGGCGAGCGTGCGCCGCCGGAGGCGCGCTCACGCCCCGCTCGTTCCCTGACATCCCTGCGTGAGTGACCAGCTGCTCCGATGTCCGCCGGCCACTCGCGATCTCCCGCTGGAGAGGGAGAAAGGCAGGCGGCTGATGTAAACACAACCATCTGTCATTCTCCCTGATGTAACTGCAGAGATCATACGATCCTGCTATGTAGGATCGTATGTTTCTGTGGTTACATCACAAGCCACGCCCCTTGACAGTTAGAATCACGCCCCTAGGGACACACTTAACCCCTTGATCACTAATAAAGTTAACCCCTTCCCTGCCAGTGTCATTTTTACAGTAACAGTGCATATTTTTAGCACTGATTACTGTAGTAATGTCACTGGTACCCCCAAAAGTGTCAAAAATGTAGTCAGGGGTCCGATCTGTCCGCCGCAATGTCGCAGTCCCGCAAAACAAATCGAAGATCGCCGCCATTACTCGTTAAAAAAAAAAAAAACAATAAAAATGACATAAATCTTTCCCATAGTTAGCAAGCGCAATAACTTTTGCGCAAACCAATCAAAATCCGCTTATCGCACAGGTGATCAAATACCACCAAAAGAAAGCTCTGTTTGTGGGAAAAAAAGGACGTCAATTTTATTTGGTTACAGCGTCGCACGACCGCGCAATTGTCCGTTAAAGTCACGCAGTGCCAAATTGCCAAAATAAGGCCTGGTCATTGAGCAGCCAATTCTTCCGGGGCTAAAGTGGTTAAAACTAGAAATTCTCACCATTGTCTCTTTAGTGATAAATTCTTACCCGAATAACTGGCAGTGCATGTGATACATTCGTTGTTCTGTGTTGTCGCAGGTACAAACGACAAACCTGGAGGTCCCCATTACATCCTCCGCTGGACCTCCCCGCAGGTCATTAAGGAAACGCACGTCCCTCTGAGGGAATGGAAGTACCCCTACATGCAATGAGATGGGGGAGCAATCTTCATGTATGGGATAAGAAGGGCCGCGCTCTCCTCTGTTTTTATCTATTATATGGGAAGAACAATTCACTTTCCAGACTACTAATTCATCCGACTGCAGAACAGCGTTCTACAACCAAGATTTTAATTTAAATATATATTTTAGATACAATAATCTTTTTTTTAAAAATGAGAACCATTTTGTACCATTATGGACACCCAGATAGCCGAGGCAAACTACGCAGAAGATCCAAAGATTGTGACAATGAAGAGGTGGCACCTATGGACGTAACGCGCTGGGAGGTCATTATCATCCAGCAATGACGGGTGCCCAATGGTAATGGGGAGAGGGGTTGCTGTGGATGGGGAAATGATAAAGATAACGCTGCTGATGCTAATCAAAATTTTATTTAAAGGAGACCTGTGCGGACAGGAACATAGAGGCGGCCATTACTGACCTCAGAGATCTCTGGTCACAGCATACACTTTCATTGTTTAATATCACCATTGTAATAACAATACGAATAGGAGTTATCACTGACAGTTCAATATAAGAGGAGTTGAAAAATCTCCTTTAACGCTGTGAGTGCTGCCTGTCTGCTGGCTGACTCTCTCCACAACTTCCTGGGTTCCCAGCATGCTTTGCAGCTTCTCTATTTCTAAGGACTACATATCCCATGGTACCTTGCTGATTGCGGTCGTCCTGAAGGCTATGGCTCTCTCGTTCCGGGAGGACGTCCTCTTAGAACAGTGGTTCCCAACTCCGGTCCTCAGGGCACAATAACAGGCCAGGTTTGCAAGATTGCTGAAATACATCACAGGTGATCTAATTTGCTGCTCAGTGATTGCAGTATTCTAGTCTGCATCTCCCCATGGTAATACTTAAAAAATCTGGCCTGTTAGTGGGTCCTGAGGACCGGAGTTGAGAACCACTGACCTAGAACCACGTCCCCGATTAGTGCATCCGGCACGCTTTGTGATCGTTGTCTCCTTTGGACATAGCCGATCACAGATTGCGGTAAAGAGCCAATCACAGTAAAGCTTTACCATGTGATCAACTGCGTCCAATCACAGCTGATCACAAGTAAACAAACTTTACAGTTATCGACGTGCTGTCACTGTATGGAGGAAAGGAAAGCCAATAACCTGTGTTTACACTGATAATCAGGACAGCTCCATTGGTGCCCATCAGTGTAGCCTATCAGTGCCCATCAGTACCTATTAGTGCAGCCTCATCAGTGCCCATCAGTACCCATCAGCGCACAACAGTGCCCATCATTACTGCCTCATCAGCGCACATCAGTGCCTATCAGTACTGCCTCAACAGCTCACGTCAGTGCCAATCAGTGCAGCCTCATCAGTGCCAATCAGTACCTATCAGTGCAGCCCTTATCAGCTCCCATCAGTACCGCGTCATCAGTGCAGCCTCATCAGTGCCCATCAGTACCTATTAGTGCAGCCTCATCAGTGCCCATCAGCGCACATCAGTGCCTATCAGTACTGCCGCAACAGCTCACGTCAGTGCCAATCAGTGCAGCCTCATCAGTGCCAATCAGCGCCCATCAGTACTGCGTCATCAGTGTCCACCAGTGCAGCCTCATCAGTGCCCATCAGTACCGCCTCAACAGTGCACATCAGTGCAGCCTCATCAGTGCAGCCTCATCAGTACCTATCAGTGCAGCCTCATCAGGGCCTATCAGTACTGCCTCATCAGTGCCCATTAGTGCAGCCTCATCAATGCACATCAGTGAAGGAGAAAAATGACTTATTTGCTAAATTTTGTAACAGAAACTGAGAAAAGGGTTTTTGTTTTTTTTGTCGGTTTAAAAAAAAAAAAAATTAAAACCCCCACCCCAGTAGTGATTACTTACCACCAAATGAAATTAAAGCTCTATCTGTCTCAAAAAAAAAAAAAAAAAAAGTCATATGGGTACAGTGTAGCATCACCGCGCAATTGTCATTTAAAGTGTGACAGTGCTGAAATCTGAAAATTGGCCTGGGAAGGAAAGGGGGGGGGGGGGGGTGCCTGATATTGAAGTGGTTAAAATGCCACTTGCCTGGCTCCCATGCTGATCCAAGGGCCTTGATACTTCCTTAGTCATTAAAAAGCAAAAGGAGGCTGACTTCGGGGCCAGCAAGCATGTTCCCGCTCCCTGGCTTAGAAATGCTGAAGCCGGAGACTGCCAGGAAAGTAGAATTCTCCGGTCAGCGATGGCGGCCTCCATACAGGTTTAGGTGGTATTAGGAACTAAAATAGATCAGATTAGCGATGAGATTATGACACAGACTGATATTTTATAGTATGAACAAGCATTGGAGAACTACTACTCCTAGCATACTGTCCCAGCCTTCCAAGCCTTCAATTGAACATCCTAGGATCGTCATACAGTTTCCAAACTAAGAAATCATTTCTAATCGTTATAAAACACAAATACAGCCGGGCTTTTTATATTTTATAAACTCTGCTTTCACATTATTGCGCTTCGGGAACACGCACACAATCGCACACAAATCGCACACGTTTCCCCAGCAAGCGGGAGAAATGCGCTGCTCTTTAGGAAACACGCATCTTAATGGCGCCTCCACACATTAGGACGCCGCCCACGCTAAACTGCATTGCGCAGCACCACACGGTGCAATAAATAAAAAAGAAAAAGGAGGCGGGGAATTCTTTCCCTGTATTTCTGCACGTGGGGCAGTCCACTGAGATGAAGGGGCGGCCCTACATACAGAACGCAGCACGCACAGGTGTGGGCGGGGCCATAAAGACTTTCCTCCGGGATTAAACCACTTCCGCCTTTTCTATTTACACTGAGAAGAGAACTGTATCATTTATTTTAGCTGAACCGGTTACAATGTAATAAACTGCCTCTGGGACGCCATTGTAAATAATTATCTGCAACGTTCAGGGTTCAAAGGTCGCGCCAGCTTTCTGATATCGAGACGGCAATTTAAATCTTTCACTGCTAATAAAATAATGGTGGCAGTGCAACAGTGGTTGTAAACCCTCACATATCCCCAGTGAAGTGACTGGCCTCAATTGGTACACAGAGATGAAACAAATCCTCCAACATAAGTTGCACCTGTTTATCTGGGGAACTCTGTTCTCTAAAGTAGTGATCGGCCGATATCAGTTTTTCGTTGCCGATACAGATACCAATATTTTGGCCATTGCATATCAGTATCGGCCAATATGGGCTGATATTTTCGTACATTTAAATTTTTTTTATTTTTATCACTCTTATGGAGGGTTTTGGGGATCCAAAAGACCCCAAACCCCTCCTCTGCACTTAAAAGCATTCATGGCTTGTTTGAATGCTGTCATTTTTTAATTTGGAGGGTTTACAACCACTTTAAAGTGTAGGTACCCAACCCCCTCTGGTGGTCCCTACACTCACCTGACCCTGAACCAGCAAGATGCAGAGAGGTCAGACTCCGGAGCTCGCTGGCAGGGTCTCGGGGACGGGTGACTACCAGATTGGCGGGGGGGGGGGGGGAGGCTACAGTATTTTACCCCCAATGGGCATGCCAGAACTGCAGGATTATACCCTTAGCGCAGTGAGGGGGGGGGGGCAGCTGCTTGTTTTAGATGTATATATAGTTGTGGCCTCGAACGTACAGCACATATTGCAGACATGGAGGGTACTCATGAGACAATGGGGGGGGGGGGGGGGGAAGCCGCTCAGGTGCATGTTCCAAACCCGGTGCAGGTCAGATCCGTCATCCAAGAGTAGAAGAAATCCAAGTTCGAGACCGCACTCAGGGTATTATGATGAAATCAAGTATCTTTATTCCTCATAAATAAAGTAGACAGACAGTGTACAAACAGACGTGTCGGGTTGACGCGTTTCACGACGCTGTAGGTCGCTTACTCATAACCAGCTTATGAGTAAGCGACCTACAGCGTCGTGAAACGCGTCAACCCGACACGTCTGTTTGTACACTGTCTGTCTACTTTATTTATGAGGAATAAAGATACTTGATTTCATCATAATACCATGGAGGGTACTCATGCCATGACCAGCAGGGGGCGCACTATGCCGGCTGTTATGAATAAAATATGCACTTGGTCCAGTACAGGGGTCTCCAAACTACGGCCCTCCAGCTGTTGCGGAACTACACATCCCATGAGGCATTGTAAAACTCTGACATTCACAGACATGACTAGGCATGATGGGAATTGTAGTTCCCGAACAGCTGGAGGGCCATAGTTTGGAGACCCCTGGTCTGGTATGAGGTCTGTGCTGTGGCAGTATATATGTTTAATAGAATACGGGTGTAAGAAATACGACACATGGAATGTTATTTATGGAATACGGAAACATTACTAATAAAAACCTGTGCCCTGGATGTCTGTGTCCTTTTCTGTACACTCCATTGGTTCAATGAGGATCGACTTTCCTAAAGAAGAACACTTCTCAGATGCATCAGCTTCTAGTAAGTTTGCAACCATGTCTTCTCTTCTCTTTTTTTTCTGTCTATTGAGAACTGTAGTAAAATCATCAAGCCCATAATCCAATGACAGCGCCAAACAAATGTCTAAGAGTCCAAGGTAATTTTATTCTAAATTTGATTCATAGCAAATCAAAGACCACTCATTTCGATAGCCAAACGCACTACCCCCCCCCCCCCCCCCTTAGGGCTTCAAAACAAGATACCCTGATGAAGGGGGAAGTGTGTTTGGCCCCGGAAACGCGTTGTCTTTATTCTGCTACAAATCAATTTTATCATTAAATTACCTTGGACTCTTGGACATTTTTTGGCGTTGGATTGTATGGATGTGGATTCTAAGTTCTTTGTCCTTTCCCTGTTCCTGGGGGTAGTGCCCGGTTTGTAGAGTGCTGCCAAACCAAAGCCAGTGTGCCCAGTGACAGTTTCAGTGACCCTCAGAAAATCTGAATCCAGCGACATATTTGTTCTTGCAGTTACAGTTTAAATTTCCAGCTATTTTCTCAAGACATAGGGTTCAACGCATGCAAAGTTACACTATATAGTCAAATGTTTGTGGACAGGGCTGCCATTTGGGGGGTACAGCCCATACACATGTAGGGGGCCCGGGTGTCCCAAGGGGCCCCTAACAGGGTAGGGTTGCCACCTGTCCTTGCAATGCCATTCAATTGTAAGCTCCACCGTTCCCTTGCAGACTGGCACTATGTGGGGGGTCCTGCCCCTCACTAGCCCTCACATGCAACTGTAGGCCCCGCCCTCCCCTGTTCTCCAGCTGTTCACGCCTGGACAGGAGGGGTGGAATTTACTAGAATCATTCACCTTTATTTTCCTGGGATGGAGGATATGGGACTGGAGGAGGATTTAACACATGGTAGGCGGGCCCTGGGGAATGTTGGTCATCAGGGCCGGGGGCGCCCAGGCCTAAAACTGTGTAAGAGGCCCCAAAAATTCTGATGGCTGCTCTGTTTGTGGATACCAGACCATCATACATGCTGGGATATCCTGGGGGGGGGGGGGGGGGGGTTGCACAAGTCTAGTTCCTTTGGCAGTAAGTCCAGTCAAGAAATAAGTTTCATGACTTGTTGGTCCACTTTTATTTAAGAAGACAGTAAAAATTCATAAAAAAATCATGGGGTTACCCTCATTGGGGTTTCAGCATCACCACAATATAACAAAAAAAAATGATCCAGCCTGCTTGGCTATTCAGACTTAGCATTTCCAGAGTCATGGCAGACTTAAGCCTCGTACACACGCACAGATTGTTGGCCGTAAATTGTTGGCCAACGTCCGATCTGCCGATTGTAGGCTCGTTAGTATGATGCTTCCGACAACCAACTGCGAATTTTCGGCCAAAAAAAATCTGGTGTGCATGCTATAAAATTTTTGTTGGCCAACAAAGAACGGTCGATTGTTCCTCAGTCAGTACAGATTTCGGCAGACAAAAATCAGATGAGCAAGACTGGGCATGCTCAGAGAAGAAAAAACACACGGAAAGTAAACCATCACATGACATCACTTCTGAAGTTGGTTTTTGTTGGCCAACAAAAGTCCAGTGCAAGTCTAGAGCACATTTCAACCAACAAACAACACTGGACAAAAGTTGGCCGATCAGTTGGCCAACAATCTGTGCGTGTGTACGGGGCTTTACCATGCAGCCCCAGTGAGTGTTCTAACAAAAAGCCCACATGGACTGCACAGGCCTCCATCTAAGGACACCGTCTCTTTCTCACAGTTCTCTGCTGCACTGGTCCACACCCTGACCTCTAGACAGGGGACCTCCCCTCCGCCTGAATCACTGCCAACCCCTTGAAGATAAAAGGCTGTGCACACCTGCTGGTCTCCAGTAAGACATGGACACGGGTAGAGGTTTCATCCTAAAGACTTTGCGTCTCTCAACTCCAGGACTCAACCCGGGAGCTACCAATCCTTGGAAAAAAAATATTTTTCTCCACTAAGAGTAACCATCCTGGAGCCCCTCAACATACATCCAGGAGACCATTGTGTGACCTTACGTCCTCTATCACAGTGGCAGCGTACAGCATTGTCACAATACAAGGTAAATGGTGTGTGGAAACAAACCCAAAGGTGGAGTTCAGGTGTCTCCAGTGAAGGGTCTTGTTAATCCCCCACCAAAGACATTGAAGACAATTTTGCTCTTCCAACCTTGTAACAGTTTGGTGAAGACCCTTTTCTGTTTCACCATGACTGTCCCCCTGTGTACAAAGCTAGCTCCATAAAGACATGGTGTGACCAGTTTGGTGTGGAGGAACTCGAATGTCCTGCACAGAGTCCTGACCTCACCCCTACAGACATAGGTGTGCGCAGCCTATTGCATTAGGGTGTGCACCCCAAACACATATCCCTGTGTATATACTGATGGTGTCAGTAGGGTAGAGATCGGTGTCTTTAGTTCTATTGTTATTTTTTATTCTTTTTTACAATTTTATTTTTTTTGTTAGCAGTTAGGGAGCTTTGGTGAAATATCAGGGGTCTAAACAGGGGGATTCTGCACCACAAGGGGTGATTAGGGTGTGCCCAGGCACACCTGGCACACCCTGTGCGCACACCTATGCCTACTGAATACCTTTGGGATGAATTGGAATGCCAGTGGTGAGCCAGGTCTTCTCATCTAACATCAGTCCTGTCCTTGGAGGTTCATAATTAAAGAACTATCAGTAACAGTAAGGTCATCCCACTCCAGACACACTATATGGCTCAAATGATGTGGATACTCCTGGGAATCCATGAGAACACTGTGTGAACTTCGCTCTCTCTTCTATCACAGTGGCAGGGTACAGCATTGTCACAATACTATATGGTAAAAGGTATGTGAAGACCCTCCCAAAGATGGGTTTCAGGTGTCTCCAGTGAAGGGCCCTGGTAAAACTCCATCATACAAAGACATTGGAGACAATTGTTCTCTTCCAACCTTGTGGTAAAAGTTTGGTGAAGACCCTTTTCTGTTCCATCATGACTGTGCACCCCCCCCCCCTGTTTACAAAGCCAACTCCATAAAAACCATGGTTTGACCAGTTTGGTGTGGAGGAGCTCCAGTGTCCTGCACAGAGCCCTGACCTCAACCCTACTGAACGCCTTTGGAATGAATTGTAATGCCAGGGGTGAGCCAAGTCTTCCCATACAACATCAATACCGGACTTCACAAATGTTCCTTCAGCTGATTAGTCACAAATTTATACAAACATACTCCAAATTTAAAGGGAAGCCTTCCCAAAAGAATAAAGCCAGCAACAACATGGTTTGCCGTGTAGGAAGTCGAGTGTCCTGCACAGAGCCCCGACCTCAACCCTACTGAACACCGTTAGGATGAATTGGAATGCCAGTGGAGTCAGGTCCTCTCATCCAACATCAGTCCTGTCATTGGAGGTTCATGATTAAAGAACTCTAAAAGAAACAGTAATCGGGTCATCCCACTTCAAACAGATACACTATATGGCTCAAAGGATATGGACCGCCCCCCCCCCCGCCCCCATCCAAATGATGGAGTTCTGGTGTCTCCCGTGACGAGGACTGTTAATACTCCATCATACAAAGCCATTGTAGACAATTTCTTCCAACCTTGTGGTAACAGCTTGGTGAAGACCTTTTCTGTTTCACCATGACTGTGCTCCTGTGTACAATGCCAGCTTCATAAAGACACGGTGTGGCCAGTTTGGTGTGGAGGAACTCGAATGTCCTGCACAGAGCCCTGACCTCAACCCTACAGAACGCCTTTGGAATGAATTGGAATGCCAGGGGTGAGTCAGGTCCTCTCATCCTAAATAAGTCCTGTCCTAGGAGGTTTATGATTAAAGAACTCTATCAGCAACAGTAATCGGGTCATCCCACACCAAACAGATACACTATATGGCTCAAAGGATATGGACCGCCCCAGGGGCATAACTACAGGGGTTGCAATTGCAACCGGGCCCCATGCTCCAGGGTCCACTGTACACCTGGATAGGGGGCAGCATGTGGAGAAATCACTGTCTGCATTTTTCCTTCTGTATCTGCAGGAGGAAAATGGAGGAGATTGGTTCCTCTGTATGCTGCCCCCGCCACTCCTCCTATCCAGTTCACTTGTGTTCTGCTGTCTCTGGGCCCCTGTGTGCTCCCCTGGTGCCCTCCCCCACCCCCCAATGTGCTCCCTTCCATGCAGAGAATTCACTGTAGAGAAATCACTGTCAGCCTTATTCCTCCTGTAGCTGCAGGAGGAAAATGGAGGAGATTGGTTCCTCCTATCTAGTTCACTTGTGTTCTGCTGTCTCTGGGTCCCTGTGTGCTCCCCTGGTCCCCTCCCCTACTGTGCTCCCTTCCTTCTCCTGCCGGCTGCTGCAGGGGATTTGTCCCAATACAGAACCAGGAAGGGGTGGGTAAATATGTCATTTGCCAGCTCCTTCCTTTTCTGAATGGACAGAGTCATAGTCAGTGATATTGTAAAAAAAATAAAATGATAAATAATACAATTAAAGTACCAAAAAATAAAAACTACTGACACCAGTGGGTGAACTTCCAGGATCACAAAGGTCACACTTGCGACCGGGCCCTGACGTTCCACCACCGTGGGGAGGCCCCAAGATGGCAGGAAAGGTGCCCCACTGCAGAACTTATGAAAGGGTCCCGCTGCGGGACCATAATAAAGGGCCCCACAACGAGAGTAAAGACTTCAGTGGGAAGAGCCCCAGGCTTGAAGGGAAGGGCCCCAGCCAGGGGTCCGGGGGGCCCTTCATGGTTTCTTGCACCGGGGCCCTGAAGGTTCTAGTTACGCGTCTGGACCGCCCCCATCCAAATGATGGAGTTCCGGTGTCTCCAGTGAAGGGCCCTGGTAATACTCCATCATACAAAGACATTGTAGACAATTGTGCTCTTCCAACCTTGTGGTATCAGTTTGGTGAAGACCCTTTTCTGTTCCAATATGATTTTGCCCCCCCTGTGTACAAAGTCAGCTCCATAAAGACATGGTGTGACCAGTCTGGGGTGGAGATACTCAAGTTCCATGCCCATGCTTCTGAGGGAGCATGCATGGATAGTAGGCAGGTAAGGCAGTAGCTTGGGGTTGTAACTCGAAAACAGAAAGCCAGGATCTCTGCTTATAACTTATGGGACCTCTGAAACAGAAAGATGGAAAATATCTATATGGACAAAATAATTGTCACATATAAATATATATTATTATTTTTTTTCGGGTTCACATCCATACCTTTATTTGATATAAATTTGTAACAAAACTGGAGTTACATTCGAAATTATGTACCTCGTATGCTATTGAAGGTTCTTCATGTGTGGCACCCCACCAAAAGGTCCCAGGTTGTATTGAGGCCCTCTGTGTGTGGTCACATTGGGCACCGATCCCGTGTCTCAAGGGACATAACCCAAATTATAATAAATGGTGATAACTACATCCAATTAAAATGCCATTCTTTGGATGTTGAGACCGGCCAAATCACTCCATCTCCTCACAGCCCGGCCCGATTTGCAACAGTACCCAATACATTCCCCACAAAGGTCAGTGTAATCTGGTATCCTCTCATATATTGAGTAACCAGCAGCACAGGCCCATGAAAACGTTTGTGTTCCTGTCCTTTCTTGCGTCATGGCCTCCACCAAACAAAGGCTGTAACCGTGCCACAGACACAGCTGGACAACAACTGGCTCAGCACAGGCACCAGGCCCAGGCCTCCTACCGCGAGGATCTCCATTGTGTGCAAGCTTCCCATTCCATTCACGGGACGAATACATAAATCCTATGTCTAGGGGTCGGGAAGGGGACAAGGTAAAGGGACGGTCCTGGGACAAGTTCTTGAGTGCACGCACCCAACAACATTCAGCAGCAGCAAAAACTCCAACGCACTGCATTTCCAGCCCAGGTGTCCGACACCTGCTCTGCCCTGCCGGAGACTGGGGTGGTGAGATAACCAAAATCTATAAAATTCTGTTTATTACCAACTCTGATCTCACATGAATGGCCACACACACACTGCTCTGGTTTCACATTTTAATGGGTTATGCTATCTTATGCTCTCACGTTATAAATGCAATGCAAACTATGTTTAAAGAGACAATTCTATATATATATATATATATATATATATATATATATATATATACATATACATACATACATACATACAGTATCTTACAAAAGTGAGTACACCCCTCACATTTTTGTAAATATTTTATTCCATCTTTTCATGTGTCAACACTGAAGAAATGACACTTTGCTACAATGTAAAGTAGTGAGTGTACAGCTTGTATAACAGTGTAAATTTACTGTCCCCTCAAAATAACTCAACACACAGCCATTAATGTCTAAACCACTGGCAACAAAAGTGAGTACACCCCTAAGTGAAAATTTCCAAATTTGGCCCAATTAGACATTTTCCCTCCCCAGTGTCATGTGACTCATTAGTGTTACAAGGTCTCAGGTGTGAATGGGGAGAAGGTGTGTTAAATTTGATGTTATCGCCATTAATGTCTAAACTGCTGGCAACAAAAGTGAGTACACCCCTAAGTGACAATGTCCAAATTGGGCACAATTAGCAATTGTCCCTCCCCGGTGTCATGTGACTCGTTAGTGTTACAAGGTCTCAGGTGTGAATGGGGGGCAGGTGTGTTAAATTTGGTGTTATCGCTCTCACTCTCTCATACTGGTCACTGGAAGTTCAACATGGCACCTCATGGCAAAGAATTCTCAGAGGATCTGAAAAAAAGAATTGTTGCTCTACATAAAGATGGCGAACCTTGGCACCCCAGATGTTTTGGAACTACATTTCCCATGATGCTCATGCACTCTGCAGTGTAGTTGAGCATCATGGGAAATGTTGTTCCAAAACATCTGGAGTGCCAAGGTTCGCCATCACTGGCCTAGGCTATAAGAAGATTGCCAAGACCCTGAAACTGAGCTGCAGCACAGAGGCCAAGACCATACAGCGGTTTACCAGGACAGGTTCCACTCAGAACAGGCCTTGCCATGGTTGACCAAAGAAGTTGAGTGCACGTGCTCAGCATCATATCCAGAGGTTGTCTTTGGGAAATAGACGTATGAGTGCTGCCAGCATTGCTGCAGAGGTTGAAGGGGTGGGGGGGGGGGGTCAGCCTGTCAGTGCCCAGACCATACCCATACGCCACACATTGCATGGCTGTCATCCCAGAAGGAAGCTTCTTTTAAAGATGATGCACAAGAAAGCCCACAAACAGTTTGCTGAAGACAAGCAGACTAAGGACATGGATTACTGGAACCATCTTCTGTGCTCTGATGAGACCAAAATACATTTATTTGGTTCAGATGGTGTCAGGCGTGTGTGGTGGCAACCAGGTGAGGAGTACAAAGTGTCTTGCCTACAGCCATGCATGGTGGTGGGAGTGTCATGGTCTGGGGCTGCATGAGTGCTGCCGGCACTGGGGAGCTACAGTTCAGTGAGGGAACCATGAATGCCAACATTTACTGTGACATACTGAAGCAGAGCATGATCCCCTCCCTTCAGAGACTGGGCCGCAGGGCAGTATTCCAACATAACGACCCCAAACACCTCCAAGATGACCACTGCCTTGCTAAAGAAGCTGAGGGTAAAGGTGATGGACTGGCCAAGCGTCTCCAGACCTAAACCCTATTGAGCATCTGTGGGGCATCCTCAAACAGAAGGTGGAGGAGCACAAGGTCTCTAACATCCACCAGCTCTGTGATGTCATCATGGAGGAGGGGAAGAGGACTCCGGTGGCAACCTGTGAAGCTCTGGTGATCTCCATGTCCAAGAGGGTTAAGGCAGTGCTGGAAAATAATGGTGGCCACACAAAATATTGACACTTTGGGCCCAATTTAGACATTTTATCTTAGGGGTGTACTTACTTTTGTTGTGTTATTTTGAGGGGACAGCACATTTACACTGTTATACAAGCTGTACACTCACTACTTTACATTGTAGCAAAGTGTCATTTCTTCAGTGTTGTCACATGAAAAGAGTGTAAGCTCCGGGGTAAGGGCTGCAGAACCCAGTCGGCCATATTGTCCGGACAGACGTCTGCAGGAAAGGCCGGGGAATGGCAGATACTTGATATGCAGATGCAGGCAGGTCTTATGGCGCTCATCTTCCTTGTTGCATTCTATAAAACAAGATTATTGCCTGAAACCCAACTAATTTCTCACTTAAGAAGATTTGCCTGCAGGAGCGTTCTGTCGCCTCTCCGGCGCGCCCCGCGCACTCTCTCCCGCCGGCTTTATGCAGACAATGTTCTCCCTTTCACTCCCTACAAAAGCACAATGTAAAGAAGGGATTGCCGCTGCGATGAGCGCCGATCTGCCATCGCAGCCATTCCTCCCTGACAGAGGAGGATATTCACGTCACTACATGCAGATTACAAATAAATAGGAGCTGAGATTAGAGGCGCTTTCCATGGAGATATCCCCGAATATCGCAGAGACCGACATCAATCAAAACCATCAGCATTCTGCCAACACAACAACCTGAAGAAGATTCATAGAATGTATTAGAAAACAATTTTCTCTTCTGAATGGAGATGCATTCAGTTCTCTCTAAGTAGAAGATTTAAAGCGGAACTGAAGGCTTTTTACATCAGACTGCGAGCAGGCAGGCAATTATCGCAGCAGAGACATGCAATAGAATGCACCTACCTGCCTATAGGCAGGTGTAGTTCTCACTCTATTCAGCAGGTGGCGTCTTGCTGCTGTGTGGATGGAGTGGAGACAGAGGAATGATGTTCCTCTGCAGCCCCCAGTCATCTACAATGACCTCTGACTGCCATCTTGGATGGGTCAGCCCTTATAAATAAGGAACCCTGCTGGGATTTGGCACACATCTGCGAGTAGACAGTGGAGGTGCAGAACCCCACTTGTTAGGGTTAGAGACTTCGTGTTAGGGAAAGGTTCCAGTATGAGGAGGGAAAGCGTAGGGACGCCCATGTGCGCCCCTCAAGCACCAGCCCCTGGAGCTGCTCCTGCAAACTTCTCAGAGCCGCTAGGCCCTCCACCCTGCCAGTCAGCTACCCTGTCTGCAGATGCTGTGCCAGTAAAAGTAGGCCTTGCCTAAAAATGTCTTAATGTGCCTGAAGATAGAACTCTGCTGTGTGATCTGCTAGTATAACCAGTGAGAACGCTATTGCCTACCTTTGGTGCCATTGGTGTCTACTGAGCCTGTTTCAGCAAATGTTACTGTGCCTCTTGTGGCAAGTATTGTGGCGCCTATTGTGGCACCGGTTGCGGAAAGCGTTAAATCAAGTGTTGTTGCGCCTGTTACATCAAGCGTTACTGCGCCTGTTACATCAAGCGTTACTGCGCCTGTTACATCAAGCGTTGCTGCGCCTGTTACATCAAGTGTTGCTGCGCCTGTTACATCAAGCGTTGCTGCGCCTGTAACATCAAGCGTTACTGCGCCTGTTACATCAAGCGTTACTGCGCCTGTTACATCAAGCGTTACTGCGCCTGTTACATCAAGTGTTGCTGCGCCTGTTACATCAAGTGTTGCTGCGCCTGTTACATCAAGTGTTGCTGCGCCTGTTACATCAAGTGTTGCTGCGCCTGTTCTGGCAAGTGTTGCTGCGCCTGTTACATCAAGCGTTTCTGCGCCTGTTACATCAAGCGTTGCTGCGCCTGTTACATCAAGCGTTGCTGCGCCTGTTACATCAAGCGTTGCTGCGCCTGTTACATCAAGTGTTGCTGCGCCTGTTACATCAAGTGTTGCTGCGCCTGTTACATCAAGTGTTGCTGCGCCTGTTACATCAAGTGTTGCTGCGCCTGTTCTGGCAAGTGTTGCTGCGCCTGTTACATCAAGCGTTTCTGCGCCTGTTACATCAAGCGTTGCTGCGCCTGTTACATCAAGCGTTGCTGCGCCTGTTACATCAAGCGTTGCTGCGCCTGTTACATCAAGCGTTACTGCGCCTGTTACATCAAGCGTTACTGCGCCTGTTACATCAAGCGTTACTGCGCCTGTTACATCAACTGTTACTGCGCCTGTTACATCAACTGTTACTGCGCCTGTTACATCAACTGTTACTGCGCCTGTTACATCAAGTGTTGCTGCGCCTGTTACATCAAGTGTTGCTGCGCCTGTTACATCAAGTGTTGCTGCGCCTGTTACATCAAGTGTTGCTGCGCCTGTTACATCAAGTGTTGCTGCGCCTGTTACATCAAGTGTTGCTGCGCCTGTTCTGGCAAGTGTTGCTGCGCCTGTTCTGGCAAGTGTTGCTGCGCCTGTTCTGGCAAGTGTTGCTGCGCCTGTTCTGGCAAGTGTTGCTGCGCCTGTTACATCAAGTGTTACTGCGCCAGTTACGGCAAGTGTTACTGCGCCAGTTACGGCAAGTGTTACTGCGCCAGTTACGGCAAGTGTTACTGCGCCAGTTACGGCAAGTGTTACTGCGCCAGTTACGGCAAGTGTTACTGAGCCTGTTGCAGGAAGTTTTGCTGCGCTTGGCACACAAGAGTAACTGCATCAATTACTGCAAGTATTACTGAACCTGTTGCGGCAAGTGTTACACTAGTGATACCCCCTGTGTTGCTGTAAGTACTCCAGTAAACCTTCTGTCATACTATTTTTCAAATACAAGAAGTGTTGAATCTTGGTCTCTATGTGACCTGCTCTCTCTGCATCAGGTACTTGAGCTCTTGGCCCGCGCCCACATGCCTGCAGCTTTCTGTGGCATGTAAACTGAGCTGTGTGTGTGCAGCTCAGCTTACATTGTCAGCACGGTCCCTGTGTACTGGGATGACTAACCCCTGCGCGTGCGCAGCTCAGCTTACATTATCAGCAAGGTCCCTGTGCATGCACAGCTCAGCTTACATTGTAAGCAAGGTCCCTGTGTGCCGGGATGACTAACCCCTGTGCGTGCGCAGCTCAGCTTACATTGTCAGCGCGGTCCCTGTGTGCTGTGATGACTGACCCCTGTGCATGCGCAGCTCAGCTTACATTTTCAGCACGGTCCCTGTGTGCTGGGATGACTGACCCCGGTGCATGCGCAGCTCAGCTTACATTGTCAGCGCGGTCCCTGTGTGCTGTGATGACTGACCCCTGTGCATGCGCAGCTCAGCTTACATTGTCAGCACAGTCCCTGTGTGCTGTGATGACTGACCCCTGTGCATGCGCAGCTCAGCTTACATTCTCAGCACGGTCCCTGTGTGCTGGAATGACTGACGCCGGTGCATGCGCAGCTCAGCTTACATTGTCAGCACGGTCCCTGTGTGCCGGGATGACTGACCCCTGTGCATGCGCAGCTCAGCTTACATTCTCAGCATGGTCCCTGTGTGTCAGGATGACTCACACTTGTGCATGCACACAAGATACGTCATCTAGCACCAGACAACGGAGATGCCCAGAAGACCGGCACCCAGGGGAAAGATGTAGTTGGTGAGGGATCCAGACTGGTAGGCTAAGGTTAGATGTGCAGTTGTGGGGCCATACATGTGGGGTTGAGCTGCATTTTTTTAGCACACCCAACTGCCCCCTCCTTAAGCTGCAAATGGCAGCAGATGGGGTGTTTACAAGCTGGGGTCCAAATGCTTCACGCCTGTGGCAAAAACTATCCAACATGTTACGATTTCGCAGCAAGCCCACCGAGTGCGACCCATTCAAGTGAGTCGCCCTTTGTTATATCTGAGTGCTGCTGATCTCCTGTAGACTCTTTGCAGCCACTACCTGTCTACATGCACTCGATGGCTGCATGATAGGTTTCCTGACGGTGACAACAGTGGACCATGTCTGTGCAATGTGTGTTGAAATGACCACTTGTAGTCTCCCATCGGAAGCCTGTGTGACGGGGTGACAACACAAGAGCACAACAGGGAGACAGGGACCCAGCGTTGTCACCCAATAACAGGAAGTGCCTGAACAAGAACCTTCATGGCAGGATCACCAGGGAGGATTCTAATGAAAGCTGTAAATTTAAAAATACTTAAAATTATTTTTGAAAGACATCAATATGTTACAAAATTATACGAGATTTTAGTAATTGGGTTAATTTATTATTTATTTTAATATTTTAAATTCCACCTACAGGGTTAGGACAATGGACGCTCCCATAATGCTTCCCTGACAAATGTACCCTAATGTAGAACTAAAGTCAAATGTTTTTTTCATTTTGGATAGAGCAAGGGAGGGTTATAACCCCGGTCAGTCCTTTTTTTGCCATCCGTGTCCCCTTTGGGGAGATTTCCTTTCACTTCCTGTCCCATAGCCACAACAGAAAGTGAGAGTAAATCCCTCCAAAGTGAGGAAATCAGAAACGGTGCCCTCCTTTTTAGGACTCCCCCTCTAAGCCTGGTTTTGCGACAGCCTCCAATTTTGGATTTTCTTTCACTCTTAGTAATAATGGTCACCAGGGCAACTAGAGAGGGGTGAATCTCCTTAAAGGGGGTACAGACGGCAGTAAAAACCTAACAGGGGTTCCAATCCCTCTCCACTCCATCCAAAATGAAAATTCTATTTTAACTTCCCTTTCAATAGCCCAGAACTCAGGGCTGGGACAAGGGGTGGGCAGGAGAGACAACTGCCCTGGGCCCAAGTGAAGCAAGGGGGCAAAGAATAGACGCAGGGTACTACACCTATTCTACAGCATATAATAAAAGTGGGGGAGGGGATAAAGTTCTGGATCCTTGCCCTGGGTGCCGGACGACCCTGTCCCGGTACAGCCAGAACTAGCTTGGTCGATCTGAAGGTAATTCAGCATGAAATCCAGGTCTAGCTGCTAGACGTTCAACGCAAGAAAGAGGTGATCCGACAAGGACAGGTGTTCCTGACATCCTCTCCAGATGTTATACACTTACTCTTCCTCCAACTAACCGAAAATTAAATAAAACGCTCTTCCAGCGGCCGGGCGTGCTGAAGGTGTCAGATGTTCCGTCTGATAATCGATGGATTCATCTGCTTCGTCTTAGCGGCTCTGACTGGAGCTAATTGGTGGATCAAGCCATTTGATGTTCCATGTTAGATAAGAAGTTACGAGAGGGAGTATCGGCCAGGACGCTTCTTGGATGGATCCCAAAGTTGCGTTTTCCCAACCGCAGTAAAACCAGGGCGCTAACACGATCCAGATTGGACGCACAGAAGCCGGAGAGAGAGAAGAACGGGTGTCAGGGAGCTTTGAACTCAGTTTTTTGGCAAAATCCCAATTCGGCTCTTCCCCGGAGGGCGACTCAAAGACTGCGTGAAACTCGAGTCCGCGGGCTACAGGAGGATCACTCTACTGAACCATCCCGAGGACTGATTTATAGACCAACGCAACATTGTATCATGATGTATCCCAAGATGGGATGAAAGGGGGCTCAACTCAATGGATGTTTTCATAGGAGGCGGCTGTGGTGGGTAACCGCAGATTACAGCTCCAGGAACCTTTTTGGCGCCTTTACACACCATCGCCAGTTAGGCCCTCTACAGACGTGTACAATTATCACTGCCAATGTCTTATTACAGACGTGTACAATTATCACTGCCAATGTCTTATTAGAGGTCAATGAAAGCTAAAACAAAGACACCGTATTTATCGGCATATAACACGCTACCAAATTTTAAGAGGGAAGTTTCAGGAAAAAAATTAAAATTTTAAATAAAGAACCTTGAAGCAAAAAAAGGGTCATTGCCCATCAATGCAGTCTCACCAGCGCCCATCAATACAGCCTCAACAGAGCCCACCTGCAGCCTTACTATTGTTTATTAATGGAGCCTGATCAGTGCCCATCTGCAGCCTCAACAGTGTCCATCAATGCAGCCTCACCAGTGCCCATCAATACAGCCTCACAATTGCCTATCACTGCAGCCTGATCAGTGCCCATCTGCAGCCTCACCATTGCCCATCAATGCAGTCTCACAATTGCCCATCAATGCAGCCTGATCAGTGCCCTTCTGCAGCCTCACAATTGCCTATCATTTCAGCCTGATCAGTGCCCATCTGCAGCCCCACCAATGCAGCCTCACCCTTGCCCATCAATGCAGCCTCACCAGTGCTCCATCAATGTAACCTCACCATTGCCCACCGATGCAGCCTCACCATTGCCCATCAATGCAGCCTCACCAGTGCCCATCAATGCAGCCTCACCATTGCCCATCTGCAGCCTCACAATTGGCTATCATTTCAGCCTGATCAGTGCCCATCTGCAGCCTCACCATTGCCCATCAATGCAGCCTCACCAGTGCCCATCAATGCAGCCTCACCATTGCTCCATCAATGTAGTCTCACCATTGCTCCATCAATGCAGCCTGATCAGTGTCCATCTGCAGCCTCACCATTGCCCATCAATGCAGCCTGATCATTGCCCATCAATGAAGCCTGATCAGTGCCCATCAATGCAGCCTGATCAGTGCCCATCAATGCAGCCTGATCAGTGCCCATCAATGCAGCCTGATCAGTGCCCATCTTCCGCCTCACCATTGCCCATCATTGCAGCCTGATCAGTGCCCATCTGCAGCCTCACCATTGCTCATCATTGCAGCCTGATCAGTGCCCATCTGCAGCCTCACCATTGCCCATCATTGCAGCCTGATCAGTGCCCATCTGCAGCCTCACCATTGCCCAAAATTGTAGCCTGATCAGTGCCCATCTGCAGCCTCACCATTGCTCATCATTGCAGCCTGATCCGTGCCCATCTGCAGCCTCACCATTGCCCATCATTGCAGCCTGATCAGTGCCCATCTTCCGCCTCACCATTGCCCATCATTGCAGCCTGATCAGTGCCCATCTGCAGCCTCACCATTGCAGCCTGATCAGTGCCCATCTGCAGCCTCACCATTGCCCATCATTGCAGCCTGATCAGTGCCCATCTTCAGCCTCACAATTGCCGATCAATGCAGCCTGATCAGTGCCCATCTGCAGCCTTACTATTGCCCATCAATGCAGCCTGATCAGTCCCCATCTGCAGCCTTCCCATTGCATGGAGATTAGACCTGCCGGATTACACAGAGCCGGGATCTCCCGTGGCCGCTGTTATACAAAGTCCCACCTCCTGGACTGGCTCCTATGATAGACAGCACATGTCCTGGCATTGGACCAGTCTGCTGTCCATCAAAGGATCCGGACCAGGAGGCAGGACTTCCTATAACAGTAGCCGCCGAGTAAGCGGGAGATCCCCGCTCTCTGTAATCCTGCGGCGCTTGCCCCTCCCCCTCGCCTCTTCAAGGCATATATAGGCATAATATAAACACACACACATTATTTCCACTCCTGTTATACGCCGATAAATACGATAACTGCCTACGTCTGCATGTGTCCGCCACTGCTGCACACCAAGAACATTTCTAGAGATGATCCCCAACTTAAAGAGAAACTAAACTCTCTCAATCAACATGAACTATTTTTATTCCTTATGCTGCCAGCCTTAGTAAATGTTTTAGACATTACATTTACAATTTCTTCAATTGCTTCCTGGTTTCTTACCTAGGCTAACATGATGTCATCCATCCCAGGATCTGGTTTGGACTGGAGACCGTTCTGGACTGACTGTTGGTATATAGTCGTTGATAAGTGACCACAGGGGGCAGTGAGGAAGAAATCACTTCCAGTGGGTTGAGCCCACCAGTGGACGATGGTGGTGGACCCCCTTGGGGGCTTGGACTGCTACCTTTCTGGTACCAACCATGTGGTCATTTCAGTGAGAGGGCTTGGGTGGAAGGGAATGAGCACCCAGTGTCCAAAAAAAAATAAAAAATCATTGGTATAGGGTTCACAAAACGTTTATTGAAACGGTACATCAAGCCAACGCGTTTCAGGGGAATGAACTCCCCCTTCTTTAGGGCTGTTAGTGCATACTTTTGGTTGAGGGTAGGTTCTAGAGTAATTTCTACTATTTTGGTATCAGGGTGCTGGCTTCTGATGGTTCTGATACATCCGAGGGGAGGAAGGGCTTTTTCAGTTTAAGTATACCCTCCTGCCTGAGTTCAGGGCAGATGGATTCTAGGAAGTAAATGCTACATAAATCATCTGCCCTTACTCAAGATGGCAACAGCTAAAAAAGGGAGGTAGGTGTTTTTCAAAGTGATTTCTTCACAAAATAAAGCATGGAAACATTGATGGGTGGATGGAAGGAGACATGGACGGGTGGATTGATGGAGACATGGATGGATGGAGACATTGATGGGTGGATGGATGGGTGGAGACATGGATGGGTGGATGGATAGAGACATGGATGGGTGGATAGATGGAGACATGGATGGGTGGATAGATGGAGACATGGATGGGTGGATGGATGGATGGAGAAATTGATGGGTGGATTGATGGAGACATGGATGGATGGAGACATTGATGGGTGGATGGATGGGTGGATGGATGGAGACATGGATGGGTGGAGACATGGATGGGTGGATAGATGGAGACATGGATGGGTGGATGGATGGAGACATGGATGGGTGGATGGATGGAGACATGGATGGGTGGATAGATGGAGACATGGATGGGTGGATAGATGGAGACATGGATGGATGGGTGGATGGATGGAGACATGGATGGATGGAGACATTGATGGGTGGAGACATGGATGGAGACATTGATGGATGGAGACATTAATGGGTGGAGACATTAATGGGTGGAGACATGGATGGGTGGATAGATGGAGACATGGATGGGTGGAGACATTGATGGGTGGATAGATGGAGACATGGATGGGTGGATAGATGGAGACATGGATGGGTGGATGGATGGAGACATGGATGGGTGGATAGATGGAGACAAGGATGGGTGGATAGATGGAGACATGGATGGGTGGATGGATGGGTGGATGGATGGAGACATGGATGGGTGGATGGATGGAGACATGGATGGATGGAGACATGGATGGGTGGAGACATGGATGGGTGGAGACATGGATGGGTGGAGACATGGATGGGTGGATAGATGGAGACATGGATGGGTGGAGAAATGGATGGATGGAGACATGGATGGGTGGATAGATGGAGACATGGATGGGTGGAGAAATGGATGGATGGAGACATGGGTGGATTGATAGAGACATGGATGAGTGGATGGATGGAGACATGGATGGAGACATGGGTGGACTGATCGATCGGGTCCACCTGTCTGTTTTTCGATCAGGTCGGCCATTCTCCTCTATGGGGAGGGGGATGTCAGCTGACACCCGCCTGGCATCCGATGTGACAAGATCCGCTGAAAACAGTTGTGTGGCGATACGTTCGCCATCAGTCCAGCGGGTCAGATCGAATGGGATATAAAGAAAATGAACAGGCTGTCCGTTTTCATCCGATCTCCCCATAGAAGAGAGCTGGGCTCTGATAGGTCCGTGTCTGCACAGTAAGCGGAGAGAGACCCGTCATCCGCCTGCTTAGCTGGGAGATCCCCGCTGAGCAAGCGGAGTCCGTCCAAACTGATCCGCCCCGTGTGAAAGGAGCTTAACTCTAAACAAATGACCTGTAAAGACTTTTTAACAGTCGCCTATGGAGAAATTTGGGGTGCCATCGTTTTTGGTGAATCCACAGGTGTGCGCAATTTTAGGAATTGACATGTTTGGTATTCATTTACTCGATGCAACCCCAATCTTTTATAGTTTATTGAATAATTAGGTATAATATTGTGTTTGTTTGCACTAAAACTCACTTAATGTATTTCTTCCTGCAGATATGCGTTGGATAAATTATTATTATTATACAGGATTTATAACAGTTTGTGCAGCGCTTAACAAAATGAAGGCAGACTTTACAGGTACAATACAATTTGGTACAAAAGGAAACAGAGGGCCCTGCTCGTTAGAGCTTACAATCTAAAAGGGAGGGTCAACTGATACAAAAGGTAATAGCTGTGGGGGATGAGCTGATGGCGAAAGTGAAACAGTGTAATAGTTAGTAGCCGGATAGACTGAGAAGGGTTTTCAGGGATCGTCTAAAGATGGATAGATTAGGGGACAGTCGGACAAATTGGGGTAGAGAGTTCCAAAGAAAGGGAGAAGCTCTGGAGAAATCCTGGAGGCGAGCATGGGAAGAGGTGACAAGGGAGCTAAAGAGCAGGAGTTCTTGGGAGGACCGAAGAGAGCGGCTTGGTTGATATTTTGAGATAACTTTTTTAAACAACTGTGCAAAATTCACAAGACATAAAAAGTGCAACAACCGCCATTTTATTCTCCAGGGTCTCTGCTTTCAGAAGATATATATACTTTACAGGGGTTTACAGTAATTTTTGGTATAACCACTTGTTGATAGGCTGTACAGTATATATACAGTACAAATGGTGGTCACCAAGTAGTTGGGCTACTCATTTTTTTCTGGTTATTTTTGGCTGAAGCTCTCCTATAAAGGGTTCAAAGGGTTCGATCCACGGATTTGAGGGTAACTTGGATGGTAAGTTCACCCAGTGACCATGTGTGCTCATAGGGGGGTAAAAAAAACAAAAAGGACACCCATTCTTTCTCCTTTCTCATCTTCACACTCTCTTTTATTTTATTTTTTTATTCCTTTTTTCTTATTTTCTCACTTTGTCTTCTTTCCTCTTGCTTTCTCACTTTTTTTCTCTTTCTTTTCTCTTTTTCTCCTTCTCTTTTCTCTCTCTATTTACTCTCTTTTTTCTCCTCTCTTTCTTTCTCCCTTTCTTTTTTTTTCCTCTCTTTCTCCCCCCCCCCCCTCTTTCTCTCCCTTTATCTATTTCACTTTCCTTCTCTTTGTTTCTTTTTTTTCTCTTTTCCCCCTCTTTTTTTTTCACTCTCTTTATCTTTCTCTCTATTTCTCTTTTTCTTTCCCATCTTCTCTTTCTTTCTCCCTTTCTTTTTTTCCTCTCTTTCTCCCCCCCCTCTTTCTCTCTCCCTTTATCTATTTCACTATCATTCTCTTTGTTTCTCTTTTTTCTTTTCTCTCTTCCCCTCTTTCTTTCTCCTCTTTTTTTATCACTTTATCTTTCTTTCTATTTCTCTTTCTTTTTTTTCTCTTTCCCCCCTTTCTCTCTCTACTTTCTATCCCTTTATCTATTTCACTTTCCTTCTCTTTCTCGCTCATTCTTTTCCACCCATCTTTCTCTTTTTTTTCTTAACTTCTTGTTTTTACTTTCCTTCTCTTTCTCCCTTTCGCTCTTCTTTCTCTTTTTTCCACTCTCCTTTTTCTTTTTTTTTTCTCTTTTATTTGTCTTTCTCTCTCTCTTTTTCTTTCTCTCTCTCTCTCTCGTTCTTTTCCACCCATCTTTCTCTTTTCTTTTCTCTTAACTTCTTGTTTTTACTTTCCTTCTCTCTCTCCCTTTCTCTCTTTTGCTATTCTTTCTCTTTTTTCCACTCTTCTTCTTTTTCTTTTTTCCAGCTTTTCTTTGTCTTTCTCTCTCTCATATATTCCACTGACAATTCCCCTTCGGTTTTGCAGAGTCCAGCAAACAAATTCATATTCTAATGGGGGCCCATTGATCCTCTTGTACTTCCCCAGCTCTCGGAAATCATCATTTCGCGAACGTTCCATCAGCCGCATCGCAGAGCTCAGCAAAGTGAATTAAACGCCATATGGTTGTTAATTAGGAGAAGTGGGAGCACAATTGCTCTTTTGTCTCTCTGAACTAATTGCGTTTGATTTTAAGACGGGAAAACTTTTTACAAAGTACTAGAAGAGAAAAGTTGGAGCGGAGATTGGAGGCACCTTGTCACGCCCGGAGGGATTACGATTAAGTAGCTGTGGAAAACGTTTGTTGTAAAGTCATAATGTGCATGTCATGTGCCTGGTTAGTAAAATATCCCCCACACAAAACAAAGCGGTGCGAAGAATAATTATAGTGTGCGAAACTTCAGCTTCCTCTGTCTGTGGTCTGTTATCTGTTCCTACAGACGGATCCAAAAGGGCTTTTTAGTAATATTTTACATTTCCTGCAATGGCTAATATGGAGTTGCCCCTTCTCCCCATGGCCATTGATATGGAGTTGCCCCCTCTGTCCATGGCTATAATATGGATTTGTCCCCCCTCTGCCCATAGCCATTATTATGGAGTTGGCCCCCTTTCCCTATGGCCGTTAATATATAGTTGCCCCCCTCTCCCCATGGCCATTAATATGGAGTTGCCCCCCCCCTCTGCTCATAGCCATTAATATGGAGTTGCCCCCCTTTCCCCATGGCATATAATATGGAGTTGTCCCCTCTGCCTTTGGCCAATAATATGGAGTTGCCCCCCTCTGCCCATGGCCATTAATGTTGCGTTGCCCCCCTCTGCCTATGGCCATGAATATGGATTTGCCTCCCTCTCCGCATGGCCATTAATATGGAGTTGCCCCCCTCTGCCCATGGCCATTAATATGCAGTTGCCCCCCTCTCCCCATGGCCATCAATATGCAGTTGCCCCCCTCTCCCCATGGCCATTAATATAGAGTTGCCTCCCTCTCCCCATGGCCATTCATTTAGAGTTGCCCCCCTCTGCCCATGGCAATTACAATTAATATGCAGTTGCCTCCCTCTCCCCATGGCTATTAAAGTTGCCCCCCTCTGGCCATGGCAATTAATGTGGAGTTCCCCCCCTCTGCTCATGGCCATTAATATGGAGTTGCCCCCCTCTGCCCATTACCATTAATATGGAGTTGCCCCCCTCTCCCCAAGGTCATTAATATGAAGTTGCCCCCTCTCCCCATGGCGGTTAATATATAGTTGCCCCTCTCTCCCCATTGCCATTAATATGGAGTTGCCCCCCTCTGGCCATGGCAATTAATGTGGAGTTGCCCCCCTCTGCTAATGGCCATTAATATGGAGTTGCCCCCCTCTCCCAAGGTCATTAATATGAAGTTGCCCCCTCTCCCCATGGCCATTATCATGGAGTTGCCCCCCCTCTGCTCATAGACATTAATATGGAGTTGTCCCCCTCTGCCCACAGCCATTGTTATGGAATGAATCCCTCTGCAGCCTTACTATCCTCCATTCTTCTGGGAAGACTTTCCTCAAGATTTTGGAGGGTGTCTGTGGAAATTTGAGGTCAGGTACTGATGTTGGATGAGAAGACCCGGCTCACTATCGGCGTTCAATATTTGTAACGATTTAGGCACTTCCAACAATCTGTTTAATAGGACAACGAAGATCCACAGGACATAAAACCATACAGTTCCATATATACTGTAACTTGGCAGCAGGTGGCGCCATCTGCCCTTTGCAGCATTCCTATGAACCTCTATGAGCAGAAAGAGTCCAATCCCCCCCTTAGACGTCTGTGTGTTAGAAGAAAGCTTCCATAAACTGTAAGATCAATGATACACTCATTCTTTTCTTTTAACTAAAATAAAAATTATATATATATATATATATATATATATATATATATATATATATATATATATATATATATATATATATATGACCGTCCTGTGAAGGAAAATCCCCCCATCCCCCCCCAGGATGCTGGTAAACTCACCCTTGAAGTGGCACTGCATGAGTTAAGGGCTCATTTGTCTGGGAAAGAGGGGAGGGGAGGAGTACAATGCAGCCATTTGTCGCTCTCTGACGTCATTGTGTACAATGTAATTGGAGACTCTGATGGGGACTCTAACGTAAGGGGGACTCTGATGGGGACTCTCATGTAAGAGGCGACACTGATGAGGACTCATGTAAGGGGGGGGGGGCATTGAAATGAACTCTAATGTAAGGGGGGACACTGATGGGGACTCTCATGTAAAGGGGGACTCAGACAGAGACTCTCAACTGACACTGATGGTGGCTCTAATGTAAGAGGCGACTCTGATAGGGACTCTCATATATGAGAGGACTTTGACAGTGGCTCTCATGTAATAGGGACTCAAATAGGGACTCATGTAAGGGAAGTCTTCGATGGGGACTTTCGTGTAAGGGGTACTTGGGGACTCTGAAAGGGACTTTCAAATAAGGGGGACTCGGATAGGGACTCATGTAAGGGGTACTCGGGGACTCGGATAGGTACTTTCATACATTCACATAAGGGGGACTCAGATCAGGGGGATTCAGATGGGGACTCTCATGTAAGGGGGGACTCTGTCAGTGGCTCTCATATGTGAGGACTCTGATTTAGGGGGGACTCTGATGGGAACTCTCATGTAAGGGTGGACCTTCATGTAAGGGGGGAGGGGGCTCTCATGTAACAGAGATTTAGATCGGGACTTTAAGGTAAGAAGGGGGGGTTTGATGGGGACTCTCACGTAAGGGTGGGGGAGCTCTGATGGGAACTCTCATGTAAGGGGGGGCTCTGATGGGGACTCATGTAAGGGGGGGCTCTGATGGGGACTCATGTAAGGGGGGGCTCTGATGGGGACTCATGTAAGGGGGACTTTGATGGGGACTCTCATGTAAGGGGGGACACTGATGGGGACTCTAATGTAAGGGGGGGACTCTCATGTAAGGGGGGCTTTCATGGGGACTCTCATGTAAGGGGAGCTCTGATGGGGACTCATGTAAGGGGGGCTCTGATGGGGACTCTCATGTAAGGGAGGGGGCCTGATGGGGACTCTCATCTAAGGGGGGGCTCTGATGTAAGGGGGGACTCTGATGGGGACTCTCATGTAAGGGGGGACTCTGATGGGGACTCTCATGTAAGGGGGGACTCTGATGGGGACTCTCATGTAAGGGGGGACTCTGATGGGGACTCTCATGTAAGGGGGGACTCTGATGGGGACTCTCATGTAAGGGGGGACTCTGATGGGGACTCTCATGTAAGGGGGGACTCTGATGGGGACTCTCATGTAAGGGGGGACTCTGATGGGGACTCTCATGTAAGGGGGGACTCTGATGGGGACTCTCATGTAAGGGGGGACTCTGATGGGGACTCTCATGTAAGGGGGGACTCTGATGGGGACTCTCATGTAAGGGGGGACTCTGATGGGGACTCTCATGTAAGGGGGGACTCTGATGGGGACTCTCATGTAAGGGGGGACTCTGATGGGGACTCTCATGTAAGGGGGGACTCTGATGGGGACTCTCATGTAAGGGGGGACTCTGATGGGGACTCTCATGTAAGGGGGGACTCTGATGGGGACTCTCATGTAAGGGGGGACTCTGATGGGGACTCTCATGTAAGGGGGGACTCTGATGGGGACTCTCATGTAAGGGGGGACTCTGATGGGGACTCTCATGTAAGGGGGGACTCTGATGGGGACTCTCATGTAAGGGGGGACTCTGATGGGGACTCTCATGTAAGGGGGGACTCTGATGGGGACTCTCATGTAAGGGGGGACTCTGATGGGGACTCTCATGTAAGGGGGGACTCTGATGGGGACTCTCATGTAAGGGGGGACTCTGATGGGGACTCTCATGTAAGGGGGGACTCTGATGGGGACTCTCATGTAAGGGGGGACTCTGATGGGGACTCTCATGTAAGGGGGGACTCTGATGGGGACTCTCATGTAAGGGGGGACTCTGATGGGGACTCTCATGTAAGGGGGGACTCTGATGGGGACTCTCATGTAAGGGGGGACTCTGATGGGGACTCTCATGTAAGGGGGGACTCTGATGGGGACTCTCATGTAAGGGGGGACTCTGATGGGGACTCTCATGTAAGGGGGGACTCTGATGGGGACTCTCATGTAAGGGGGGACTCTGATGGGGACTCTCATGTAAGGGGGGACTCTGATGGGGACTCTCATGTAAGGGGGGACTCTGATGGGGACTCTCATGTAAGGGGGGACTCTGATGGGGACTCTCATGTAAGGGGGGACTCTGATGGGGACTCTCATGTAAGGGGGGACTCTGATGGGGACTCTCATGTAAGGGGGGACTCTGATGGGGACTCTCATGTAAGGGGGGACTCTGATGGGGACTCTCATGTAAGGGGGGACTCTGATGGGGACTCTCATGTAAGGGGGGACTCTGATGGGGACTCTCATGTAAGGGGGGACTCTGATGGGGACTCTCATGTAAGGGGGGACTCTGATGGGGACTCTCATGTAAGGGGGGACTCTGATGGGGACTCTCATGTAAGGGGGGACTCTGATGGGGACTCTCATGTAAGGGGGGACTCTGATGGGGACTCTCATGTAAGGGGGGACTCTGATGGGGACTCTCATGTAAGGGGGGACTCTGATGGGGACTCTCATGTAAGGGGGGACTCTGATGGGGACTCTCATGTAAGGGGGGACTCTGATGGGGACTCTCATGTAAGGGGGGACTCTGATGGGGACTCTCATGTAAGGGGGGACTCTGATGGGGACTCTCATGTAAGGGGGGACTCTGATGGGGACTCTCATGTAAGGGGGGACTCTGATGGGGACTCTCATGTAAGGGGGGACTCTGATGGGGACTCTCATGTAAGGGGGGACTCTGATGGGGACTCTCATGTAAGGGGGGACTCTGATGGGGACTCTCATGTAAGGGGGGACTCTGATGGGGACTCTCATGTAAGGGGGGACTCTGATGGGGACTCTCATGTAAGGGGGGACTCTGATGGGGACTCTCATGTAAGGGGGGACTCTGATGGGGACTCTCATGTAAGGGGGGACTCTGATGGGGACTCTGAGTCTGTTCTTGTGGAGGAAGGGTTGTGCAGTCAGCGCTGAGCGGATGAACAGGTGACGTTCGTTCTCCGGCTCCTCCCCCTCCGGGGAATTTCAGGGAATGAATTGTAGATCCTGAAAATCCCCCTAAAGACGCCGCGTTTGGTTTCTGGGATGAGGTCATCGGCGGGAGAACGAGCGCGGCATCTGTGCGCCATCAATATCTCCCCCCTGTACAGGACAGCTGGTGCCTTATACAGGGTCACTGCCTCTGAGCCCGACTCCCATCTCCTCACACAATCTGAACTCCATCCCTGCAAACCCATGGCTGCCACTGCTGAATAGCTTTCTGAGAATGCTGGTTGCCTGGCTGTCATGACTACCTGATGACATACTGCGAGTCACTGAAATCGGGAACAAGTATGGAGACCTGAAGTTTGGGCTTCAGTCCAACGCCACTTATTCTGGAACACGGCCAGGCAAAGTGATCAGTAATGGGATTAGATCATTAAAATAATATCTATAACATCTGTGCATTGTGTGCACCAATTCCTGCAGACACAATCATGTGCCGGAAGCGCCCCCCCCAATCATTAATGTAACTTTCCCTCAATCTATTTCCTGGTTTTGTTACAATGTAACCGATATTTACTCTGCTGGGTGACAATCAGTTCACTGCGATCCCTCCAGCTGTGTGACCAGAACTACCCGGGACTTCACTGGGGTGAATGCTGTTGGAATGGTCCTTTGTCCTCAGACCTGGGATCCCTCCAGCTGTTCACCTGTGTTACCAGAGCATCCTCATCTGTCCTCACTCAGGTGAATGCTGTTGGAATGGATCTTTGTACTCAGACCTCCAGCTGTTCCCCTGTGTTACCAGAACTACCCTGGACTTCACTGAGGTGAATGCTGTTGGAATGGATCTTTGTACTCAGGCCTGGGATCCCTCCAGCTGTTCCCCTGTGTTACCAGAACTACCCGGGACCTCACTCAGGTGAATGCTGTTGGAATGGATCTTTGTACTCAGGCCTGGGATCCCTCCAGCTGTTCCCCTGTGTTACCAGAACTACCCGGGACCTCACTCAGGTGAATGCTGTTGGAACGGTCCTTTGTCCTCAGACCTCCAGCTGTTCACCTGAGTTACCAGAACTACCCTGGACCTCACACTCAGGTGAATGCTGTTGGAATGGTCCTTTGTCCTCAGACCTCCAGCTGTTCACCTGTGTTACCAGAACTACCCTGGACCTCACTCAGGTGAATGCTGTTCATGGGAATAATCACAAGTAGCTGTGTCGTGTGTTCTATCCATGATAGAAATGTGCTTACTGATTGGCCCTGATGGCCCCATCCTGCCAGAAATCCTTCAATTGAATAATGTAAGGAGCCCAGTCAGATGCAGCTGCTGTTGGGGTATTTTGACAACAGACGGGGTAAAAAAAAAACCAAACACACACAGTTTTGTCCATGCACATTGTAGAACATGGATGGAGGAACCGGTTGTATTTTGCTTTTTTCGTTCAGGCAGCCGGCTTAACACGGATTCAGCCACTTACCTATTGTGTTAAATGGCCCTCCCCCACAATCCTGAGTGACAAGGTGACAACAGAGGAGCCCAATTCGGGGGCAGGGGCACAACATGGTCACCTTATAACAGGAAGTGTCTGAACATGGACCTTCATGGCAGGATCACCAGGAAATAAACGCTGCAGACTTGAAAGGTGAACATATTATGGGATTGGGGAGACTGGGTTTCTAATATTTTACTAGCAGAGCGACCCTCTCTGGGAGGCAAATATAAATATTAATAATTTATACGTTTCTCTTTCTGAAACTTCAACCACCATAATGGGAACTCTGGGACTGCCATCATCCTCTGCCCACTTCAGCAGCCTCTCTGCAGCTCTAATCTCACCTGGGTCAGTGTGCGCTGCTGGGAGATCGTGCTGGGATGAGGATTATTCAGGGTCAGCGACACAATTCTCCATCTTCCAGCATCACACTAAGGACCAAGGCGAGCAGAGCACCGGAGAGCGCAGGCCATGTGACCGAGGCGAGCAGAGCGCCGGAGAGCGCAGGCCATGTGACCGAGGCGAGCAGAGTGCAGGCCATGTGACCTAGGCGAGCAGAGCGCCGGACAGCGCAGGCCATGTGACCGAGGCGAGCAGAGCGCCGGAGAGCGCAGGCCATGTGATCGAGGCGAGCAGAGAGCGCCGGAGAGCGCAGGCCATGTGACCGAGGCGAGCAGAGCGCCGGACAGCGCAGGCCATGTGACCGAGGCGAGCAGAGCGCCGGAGAGCGCAGGCCATGTGATCGAGGCGAGCAGAGCGCCGGAGAGCGCAGGCCATGTGACCGTGGCGAGCAGAGCGCCGGCCATGTGACCGAAGCGAGCAGAGCGACGGAGAGCGCAGGCCATGTGACCGAGGCGAGGAGAGCGCCGGAAAGCGCAGGCCATGTGACCGAGGCGAGCAGAGCGCCGGAGAGCGCAGGCCATGTGACCAAGGCGAGCAGAGCGCCGGCCATGTGACCGAAGCGAGCAGAGCGCCGGAGAGCGCAGGCCATGTGACTGAGGCGAGCAGAGTGCAGGCCATGTGACCTAGGCGAGCAGAGCGCCGGACAGCGCAGGCCATGTGACCGAGGCGAGCAGAGCGCCGGAGAGCGCAGGCCATGTGATCGAGGCGAGCAGAGAGCGCCGGAGAGCGCAGGCCATGTGACCGAGGCGAGCAGAGCGCCGGACAGCGCAGGCCATGTGACCGAGGCGAGCAGAGCGCCGGAGAGCGCAGGCCATGTGATCGAGGCGAGCAGAGCGCCGGAGAGCGCAGGCCATGTGACCGTGGCGAGCAGAGCGCCGGCCATGTGACCGAAGCGAGCAGAGCGACGGAGAGCGCAGGCCATGTGACCGAGGCGAGGAGAGCGCCGGAAAGCGCAGGCCATGTGACCGAGGCGAGCAGAGCGCCGGAGAGCGCAGGCCATGTGACCAAGGCGAGCAGAGCGCCGGCCATGTGACCGAAACGAGCAGAGCGCCGGAGAGCGCAGGCCATGTGACCTAGGCGAGCAGAGCGCCGGACAGCGCAGGCCATGTGACCGAGGCGAGCAGAGCGCCGGAGAGCGCAGGCCATGTGATCGAGGCGAGCAGAGAGCGCCGGAGAGCGCAGGCCATGTGACCGAGGCGAGCAGAGCGCCGGACAGCGCAGGCCATGTGACCGAGGCGAGCAGAGCGCTGGAGAGCGCAGGCCATGTGATCGAGGCGAGCAGAGCGCCGGAGAGCGCAGCCCATGTGACCGTGGCGAGCAGAGCGCAGGAGAGCGCAGTCCATGTAACCCAGGCGAGCAGAGCGCCTGAGAGCGCAGGCCATGTGACTGAGGCGAGCTGAGCGCCGGCCATGTGACCGAGGCGAGCAGAGCGCCAGAGAGCGCAGTCCATGTAACCCAGGCGAGCAGAGCACCTGAGAGCGCAGGCCATGTGACTGAGGCGAGCAGAGCGCCGGCCATGTGACCGAGGCGAGCAGAGTGCCGGAGAGCGCAGGCCATGTAACCCAGGCGAGCAGAGCGCCGGAGAGCGCAGGCCATGTGACCGAGGCGAGCAGAGCGCCGGAGAGCGCAGTCCATGTAACCAAGGCGAGCAGAGCGCCTGAGAGCGCAGGCCATGTGACTGAGGCAAGCAGAGCGCCGGCCATGTGACCGAGGCGAGCAGAGTGCCGGAGAGCGCAGGCCATGTAACCCAGGCGAGCAGAGCGCCGGAGAGCGCAGGCCATGTGACCGAGGCGAGCAGAGCGCCGGAGAGCGCAGTCCATGTAACCAAGGCGAGCAGAGCGCCTGAGAGCGCAGGCCATGTGACTGAGGCAAGCAGAGCGCCGGCCATGTGACCGAGGCGAGCAGAGTGCCGGAGAGCGCAGGCCATGTAACCCAGGCGAGCAGAGCGCCGGAGAGCGCAGGCCATGCGAAATCAGGGGGTCGTTTACTTTGGTTATTACAGGGATTAATTAACCGCTTCCTGACCGCCTGCCGCACTTATACTGCAGCAGGGCGGCTCTCCTGCGCGAACCGATGTAGGTCTACATCGGTCACGCGCCTACAGCTAGGGGGCGAGCGAGCGCCGGCGGGGGCACGCTCCCGCCCCCACTCGGCAGTGGAGACTCCGATGCACGGGTCAGGCGGTTCCGATTGCCGCCTGACACCCGCGATCGCTCCCCGCTGAGAGAGAAGAACGGTCGGATGTTGTAAACACAGCTGACCGTTCTTCTCCCTGGAATGATCACAGAGCGCCTGTGATCCTTCTATATAGGAACACATGTCTCTATGGTCATTTCACAAGCCACGCCCCCATACAGTTAGAAACACGCCCCTTGGTACACATTTAACCCCTTGATCACTTACTGTGTTAACCCCTTCCCTGCCAGTGTCATTAGTACAGTGACAGTGCATATTTTTAGCACTGATTACTATAGTAATGTCACTGGTTCCCCCAAAAATTAAAAAAATGTCAGTTAGGGGTCCGATCTGTCCGCCGCAATGTCGCAGTCCCGCTAAAAATCGCAGATCGCCGCCATTACTAGTAAAAAATAAAATAAATAAATAAAAATGACAAATCTTTCCCCTAGTTTGTAGACGCGATAACTTTTGCGCAAACCAATCAAAATACGCTTATTGGGATTTTTTTGACCAAAAATATGTAGCAGAATACAAATTGCCCTAAAATGATGAAAAAAATATTACATTTTTAATTTTGGGGGGGGGGGATGTTATATAGCATTCAGAATTGTCGCTCTTTTTTGTTTATAGCGCAAAAATATAAAAATAATCGCACAGGTGATCAAATACCACCAAAAGAAAGCTCTGTTTGTGGGTATAAAAGGACATCAATTTTATTTGGGTACAGTGTCACACGACCGCACAATTGTCAGCTAAAATAACGCAGTGCCGAATCGCAAAAAATGGCCTGGTCATTAAGGGGGAAAATCCTTCCGGGCCAGAAGTGGTTAAAAACCAGCGACATTTCCGGGGACATTTATGTTCTTCATTATACCGCCGATATAAAAGCATATGTGGAGGAGGAGGGGCTAGGTTAAGGGGGGGGGGGTGGAGAGGAGGAAATTCGTCTATAATCTCTATGAAAAACACTAATGGCATGCAGAGCTCCAGCAGGAAGATAACCAGGTTATTCGGTGAAATCGGGAAACAGATTTTTTGTATTTGACAGAAAAATATGAAAATAAAAGTAAGAATTGCCCAAAAAACTAGAAAAAGAATGATTTGTAGATTTACATTGCAAAAATAGGTGATGAAGTAACAAAAACAATCATTTCATTTCTGCATTTTAAACAGACGTAAACCTTCCTACTGCGCAACTCACATCATCCTGGACCACAAGGAGTTAATCCTATTCTGCAATCACTAATAAAAGGGAAGGCGGCATTAACCACGCGCTGCCCAGGCCAATTCTGACACTTCTCACATACAAAAATCACAATTTCCATTAGATAATTCTTTAGAATCGCCAAACATGATATATTTTCTGGAAGCAAAAAAAAAAAAAAAAGTTCATTGTTGCAATTTTTTATGTCACACGATATTTGCTCAGCGGTTTTTCAAACGCACTTATTTTGGGAAACAAATACACTTTAATTAAATTGTTTTAATAAAATATAAAAGATGATATTATGCCGAGTAAACAGATACCAAACATGTCATGCCTTACAAAGTGCAGGCGCTTGTGGAAGGGCAACGAACGACAGAACTTACAAATCTCCATAGGGCTAGGCAAAGATTGAAAAACCTTTATGGGTCACTAGTTTACAAAAACGCAAGAGGTCTGTGGCTAGAAATATTGCTCTTGCTATGTGGGGTAGGTGAGGTGGGTGGCGCTGCCTACAGGTAATAAATATTGAGATGAATAAATATATAAATATGTATGGGAAGGAATGTATCTTTTGCACTGAACTATGTGCGATTAAATAAAAGTGCTAATGTGCATATCCATATATCAAATAACAATACACAATGCAAAAAGATTAAATACAATGGAAGCCACTAAGTGATATAAAAAAAGTTGAATCTATATAAAGTGCAATGTGAAGGTGATTCTCTGGTTAGTGGAAACCCAGAATGGCATTAAATTAGATAAATAGTAACATCAATAAAAAATAATAAATATGATAAACAAGAAAAATGTGCAAAAAAAAAAAATAAATTATATATATATGGGTAACAATAATCAGTGCTACAGTGAATTTGTGCAAAAATAATAAAATTATATATATATATATATATATATATATATATATATATATATATATATATATATATATATATATATATATATATACATATATATATATATATATATATATATATACACACACACAAAAAACACACACATATATATATATATATATATATATATATATATATATATATATACACATACACACACACATATACATATATATATATATACACACACATATACATATATATATAAAAAACAAAAAGGGGGTGCAAACACCTAGTGCATTACCCGTGAACACCTTTGAAACGTTTTAATAAAATGCCAAAGACACACACACAGCCATGAAGAATAAAATCGCGTTATCAAGAATCCCCCACATGTGGAATGGAACTTGTCCCTGTGAATAGGTCCGCTAACTCTTTTCGGGAGTCAAGCTCCCTTCCTCAGAGCTGGTCTTACTTACAGCAGGCCCAAATATATACTAAAATCACTTAGACCGGTTCCTCCCCCTTCCTATGGGCCATGGGCGGGGCCGACTTGTATCTAGACCAACCCGCTGCCTTCATGGATTCCAAATGCTTCTACTGCCTTACGTTGATAGTTTGTAATCAATTACAAGATATGAAATAAATTAAAAAAAAAAAAAAATATTTGGAGTTCCCTACCTGAGGAGAGCGGCACGCCTGTCATCCCCATCGGAGGGAGTGCTTGGGTGAAATGGTTGTTTTGAGAGATATATATATATATATATGTGGTGGTCTGATGAGACCAAGATAAACTTATTTGGGTCAGATGGTGTCAGGCGTGTGTGGGGGCAACCAGGTGAGGAGTACAAAGACAAGTGTGTCTTCCTACAGTCAGCATGGTGGTGGGAGTGTCATGGTCTGGGGCTGCATGAGTGCTGCCGGCACTGGGGAGCTACAGTTCATTGAGGGAACCATGAATGCCAACATGTACTGTGACATACTGAAGCAGAGCATGATCCCCTCCCTTCAGAGACTGGGGGGCAGGGCAGTATTCCAACATAACGACCCCAAACACCTCCAAGACCACCACTGCCTTGCTAAAGAAGCTGAGGGTAAAGGTGATGGACTGGCCAAGCATCTCTCCAGACCTAAACCCTATTGAGCATCTGTGGGGATCCTCAAACAGAAGGTGGAGGAGCGCAAGGTCTCTAACATCCACCAGCTCTGTGATGTCATCATGGAGGAGGGGAAGAGGACTCCAGTGGCAACCTGTGAAGCTCTGGTGAACTCCATGCCCAAGAGGGTTAATAAGGCAGTGCTGGAAAATAATGGTGGCCACACAAAATATTGACACTTTGGGCCCAATTTGGACATTTTCACTTAGGGGTGTACTCACTTTGGTTGCCAGCGGTTTAGACATTAATGGCTGTGTGTTGAGTTATTTTGAGGGGACAGCAAATCAATCAAATCAAATCAATATACGCTTATTATGATTTTTTCCACCCAAAAATATGTAGCAGAATACATAGCCTGAATTTTTTGAAAAAAATGTGATTTTCTTACATTTTTGTATTGGATAAGTTTTATGCAGAAAGTAAAAAATATTGTTTTTTTTTTTTTTTCTGTTA
>NC_138779.1:222126507-222166507 GCF_965119305.1 Pelophylax lessonae | reverse complement strand
GTATAGCGTGTATCCAGCTTAAAGCCCCGTACACACGCGTCGAAAATTGGCAGGGAATTTTTGTCCGACGACCGATCTGCCGATTTTCGGCTTGTTAGTATGATGCTTCCGACAACCAACTCCGACTTTTCGGCCGAAAAAAATCTGGTGTGCAGACTATAAAATTTTTGTTGGCCGTCAACACAACGGCCGATTTTCCGTCAGTCAGTACAGATTTCGACAGGGAAAAATCTAATGAGCAAGTCTGGGCATGCTCAGAGAAGAAAGAACACAAAGAAAGCAAACCAACACATGACATCACTTCTGAAGTAGAATTTTGTCGTGCGAGAAAATGTGTGTGCAGTCTAGGCACATTCCAACCAACAAAACACAACTCTGGACAAAAGACGGACGATCGGTCGGCCGATAATCGTTGCGTGTCTACGGGGCTTAAGAATCTGATTGGCTACCATGCTCAGCTACAGCAGATTTTTCACTCTCCAGTTTTAGTAAACCAATCCCATTAAACAAAAAACACAACTTGCAATGGTCGAGAACATATTTTTTTTCCAAATAAAACTCCTCAAATGCACAAAAAAAGCACAGTACAATTTAGCGTAATAAACGTAACGTAAAAAAAAAAAAATAATAAAATCAGAATTTAAACATTAATTTTGTAAAAAAGAAATTCTTCCTAAAAACTTTAGTTAAAGATAAAAAGTAGGAATACATTTTGACAAAATTTCCAAGGGTGCTGTCTTCTGATTGGTCAGTTCTGCTCGATATAGGCGGAAGTTTTTGTCAGCAGGGATATATAATTTATGGAGAGTACGGCGTTCTCGCGGAGGTAGGTACGCAATCTCATGAATTTTCAGCACCTACCACTCCGGTAAAACTCCTCTGCGATAAATGCCGGAAGAAACTTGTGGATTGAGTGATTTCTGGAGGCACCTCGTGCCTCTCCGTCCTTTGATCATCCTTTAATGAGATCTCTCTGCCAGGCGTTTTCATGCCCCCTTTACCCCGTGCTCTGGTGGCTGCAGATTCCGTACCATAAAAACTGACATTTCTAGGTTTTATTCCTGCATGCCAGCCGGGCAAAAAAAAAAAGGAGCCTGGCGAATCGATTCTCCCTGCCCAATCCATCCCCGACTTCCAAAACATTTAATCAAGGCAAGATCAGCTCTTCCGCCATGAAAAGAAAAAACCAAAAAGACGGAAAATCGCAGTCTGTTACAGAGTCTCAAGTTACAGGACTGAACCTGCATTACACCGGAGATGTGTACGGCTTGGGGACATATTCGATGTCACAGAAACCTCGTGGCTCTACGTTCCGCAGAGTCCACAATAAAAAAAAAAAATGACTTCCACACTCAGCTGGAAACTTTTAACTGGCAGCGAACGTAGTGATAAGTGTTCGGAATAGGAACGGTCAGCCGCCGAAATTCAATCTGCCGCGGGGAAAAGTGCCGAACTAACTTTCAACAGCCACAGAAAGGCAAAATATTCAGTAGGATAGATGGAGCATCTCAGGAATGAGTGTTCCTCCATCTCCTCTGAGGGCAGCCATACTGACCACTTACTGAAGTCCCAGGTTCCCCAGAGGAACGGGAGAGCCCGGAAACCTGGTAACTGGTCAGGATAGCTTCCCACAAAGGAGATGGAAGAACATCCGTTATCCCATTTCCTCTGAGGGCAGGCATCCTAATCACTTACTGAAGTTCGAGGTTCCCCAGAGGAACGGGAAAGCCTGGGAACACGGTAAGTGGTCAGGGCAGCTGCCCACAGAGAAGGAGGAACATCCATTCCCCCATTTCCTCTGAGGGCAGGCATCCTAATCACTTACCGAAGTCTGAGGTTCCCCAGAGGAACCGGAAGGCCCAGAAACATGTTACAGTGCCTTGCGAAAGTATTCGGCCCCCTTGAACTTTTCGACCTTTTGCCACATTTCAGGCTTCAAACATAAAGATATAAAACTGTAATTTTTTGTGAAGAAACAACAACAAGTGGGACACAATCATGAAGTGGAACGAAATTTATTGGATATTTCAAACTTTGCTGTGTGTAATCAAGTCTCCGTATAAATGCACCTGCACTGTGATAGTCTCAGAGGTCCGTTTAAAGCGCAGAGAGCATCATGAAGAACAAGGAACACACCAGCCAGGTCCGAGATACTGTTGTGGAGAAGTTTAAAGCCGGATTTGGATACAAAAAGATTTCCCAAGCTTTAAACATCCCAAGGAGCACTGTGCAAGCGATAATATTGAAATGGAAGGAGTATCAGACCACTGCAAATCTACGAAGACCTGGCCGTCCCTCTAAACTTTCAGCTCATACAAGGAGAAGACTGATCAGAGATGCAGCCAAGAGGCCCATGATCACTCTGGATGAACTGCAGAGATCTACAGCTGAGGTGGGAGACTCTGTCCATAGGACAACAATCAGTCGTATACTGCACAAATCTGGCCTTTATGGAAGAGTGGCAAGAAGAAAGACATTTCTTAAAGATTTCCATAAAAAGTGTTGTTTAAAGTTTGCCACAAGCCACCTGGGAGACACCAAACATGTGGAAGAAGGGGCTCTGCTCAGATGAAACCAAAATCAAACTTTTTGGCAACAATGCAAAACGTTATGTTTGGCTTAAAAGCAACACAGCTCATCACCCTGAACACACCATCCCCACTGTGAAACATGGTGGTGGCAGCATCATGGTTTGGGCCTGCTTTTATTCAGCAGGGACAGGGAAGATGGTTAAAATTGATGGGAAGATGGATGGAGCCAAATACAGGACCATTCTGGAAGAAAACCTGATGGAGTCTGCAAAAGACCTGAGACTGGGACAGAGATTTGTCTTCCAACAAGACAATGATCCAAAACATAAAGCAAAATCTACAATGGAATGGTTCACAAATAAACATATCCAGGTGTTAGAATGGCCAAGTCAAAGTCCAGACCTGAATCCAATCGAGAATCTGTGGAAAGAACTGAAAACTGCTGTTCACAAACGCTCTCCATCCAACCTCACTGAGCTCGAGCTGTTTTGCAAGGAGGAATGGGCAAAAATTTCAGTCTCTCGATGTGCAAAACTGATAGAGACATACCCCAAGCGACTTACAGCTGTAATCGCAGCAAAAGGTGGCACTACAAAGTATTAACTTAAGGGGGCTGAATAATTTTGCATGCCCAATTTTTCAGTTTTTTATTTGTTAAAAAAGTTTGAAATATCCAATAAATTTCGTTCCACTTCATGATTGTGTCCCACTTGTTGTTGATTCTTCACAAAAAATTACAGTTTTATATCTTTATGTTTGAAACCTGAAATGTGGCAAAAGGTCGAAAAGTTCAAGGGGGGCGAATACTTTCGCAAGGCACTGTAAGTGGTAAGGACAGCCGCCCACAGAGGAGATGAGAGGATCGTCCATTTCCACATCTCCTCTGAGGGCAGACATCCTGACCACTTACAGCAGTCCCAGGTTCAGAGGAACTGGAAAGCCCGGGAACACAGTAAATGGGTAGGACAGCTGCCCACAGAGGAGATGGAGGAACATCCATTCCCCCATTTCCTCTGAGGGCAGGCATGCTAATCACTTACCAAAGTCTGAGGGTCCCCAGAGGAACGGGAAGGCCCAGGAACAGACGGAAGCAGTGTCAGGATACTAGCCGAAGTTGGTACACAATCTGGCAGCGAGGTACAAAGGCATAAGACAGGAGCAAGGTCAAGCACAGGCCGGGGTCACAGGTAGGCATCCAAAGGAGAGTCAAGGGCAAGCTGGGTCAGCACAGGTAAACCAGAAGCAGGTCAGGGCACAGGTGAACAGGAACAAGCTGAAAGACCACTCAGCAATGTGCTCCTGTCACTGCTCAGCTTGAAAAGGCCGTTTGGCGCCAATGCATGCGCACGTTCGCGCATGCGCACTCGCACATTTCTTTCTGTGCACACAGTAATGTGCTTGGGAATGCGTGCCAACGCCTGTTTGGGTCCAGCTGAATGTCTCTTACAGGAACATCTATTCTCCCATCTACTCTGTGGGCAGCTATACTGACCACTTACTGCAGTGCCAGGTTCAGAGAAACGGGAAAGCCCGGGAATACGGCAAATGGTTAGGACAGCTGCCTGCAGACAAGATGGAGGAACATCTATTCTCCCATCTCCTTTGTGATGAATGATCCCAGCAGTGCCTGGACAAGGTCATCAATGCGAAGATGCCACATGACACCCACCCAAAATGTATGAGCATTATTTGTTAGAAACCTCCCCCCCCCCAAAAAAAAAAAGAAATTTGAGCACTAATTATTACAGCGGCAGTTTGGCTCATTCCCGTGAAACGACGTACCTGTGTGTAGCTTTGCGGGGCCGCGAGTGGGGGAACGTGCCCCTATTCGCCAGCAGGGAAGCCGATTCAAGGGGGGGCGGCGGCCACGATTTCCGCCAGGCACCCGCGATCGCTCCCCGTGGAGAGAGAACGGCGGTCTGCTGTTGTAAACACAGCAGATGGTTGTTCTCTCAGGAATCAATGCAGAGCTCCTGTGTTCCTCCTATTTAGGATCACAGGTCTCTGTGTTCATTCCACAAGCCCAACCCCCCAGTTAGAAAACACCCCCTAGGCTCACTTCCCTGCTAGTGTCATTTATACAGTGACAGTGCATATTTGTAGCACTGATTACTGTAGTAATGTCACTGATCCCCCCAAAAGTCTCAAAAATGTCAGTCCGATTTGTCCGCCGAAATGTCGCAGTCCCGCTAAACTAAAAATCGCAGATCGCCATTACTAGAAAAAAATAAAATTACAAAAATCTTTCCCCTAGCTTGTAGATGTGAGAACATTTGTGCACTGCAGACCAATCAAAATACGCTTATTGGGATTTTTTTTTACCAAAAAAAATGTAGCAGAAAACAATTTGCCCTAAAATTATGAAAAAATTGAATTTTTACTTTTTTTTATTGGGAATGTTATACAGCGAAAAGTGAAAAATATTGTTTTTTTTCCCCCTTTAATTGTCGCTCTTTTTTTTTATAGCGCAACAAATATTAAAAAAAATGCACAGGTGATCAAATACCACCAAATGAAAGCTCTATTGGTGGGAAAAAAAGGACCTGGTCATTAAGGGGGGTAAAACCTTCCGATCCAGAAGTGGTTAAGCTGAAAAGACAGGATTCATCCTCAGGAATACCGGCATAAATGAGTCCCCTTTTCTGGGAAGGGTTGGGGGGTCACATGTAATTCCGGGCCGAGGCCCTTTGCTGGGAAGGGTTGGGGGGGTCACATGTAATGCCGGGCCGAGGTCCTTTACTGGGAAGGGTTGGGGTGTCACATGTAATGCCGGGCCGAGGCCATTTACTGGGAAGGACTGGGGTGTCACATGTAATGCCGGGCCGAGGCCCTTTACTGGGAAGGGTTGGGGGGTCACATGTAATGCCGGGCCGAGGCCCTTTACTGGGAAGGGTTGGGGGGTCACATGTAATGCCGGGCCGAGGCCCTTTGCTGGGAAGGGTTAGGGGGTCACATGTAATGCCAGGCCGAGGCCCTTTGCTGGGAAGTGTTGGGGGGGTCACATGTAATGCCGGGCCGAGGCCCTTTGCTGGGAAGGGTTGGGGGGTCACATGTAATGCCGGGCCGAGGCCCTTTTTCTGGGAAGGGTTGGGGGGGTCACATGTAATGCCGGGCCGAGGCCCTTTGCTGGGAAGGGTCGGGGGGGGGGGTCACATGTAATGCCGGGCCGAGGCCCTTTGCTGGGAAGGGTCGGGGGGGTCACATGTAATGCCGGGCCGAGGCCCTTTGCTGGGAAGGGTTGGGGGGTCACATGTAATGCCGGGCCGAGGCACTTTGCTGGGAAGGGTTGGGGGGTCACATGTAATGCCGGACCGAGGCCCTTTGCTGGGAAGGGTCGGGGGGTCACATGTAATGCCGGGCCAAGGCCCTTTGCTGGGTAGGGTGGGGGGGGGGTCACATGTAATGCCGGGCCTTGGCTGGCCTCTGACAGCCCTGGAGGTCTTTGGGTACAGAAGCACCAGAGAGAGCAGATATCAATCCTAGAGAGTACATAGAGTGTTATAGAGGGATAATAACACCATTATCTGCTGCCAGGTTATCGGACACCCATATTAGTCAATCAGATTCAGTGCTGCGCCTTTCCAAGGACATTCCTCTTCCAGGACGGAGCGCGGGGATTAACAGAATTTATTAGAATGCCGCGCATTTCTGGATGGGAATAAATACTTATCCTCCATTTATCTGGAATGGAAATATGCAAAGCAGAATAAATAGAATAAACATTGCTGTTGGGCATCTTCTGTTCAATCCGAGGAGAGAAGATCCTCCAGATAGAGGAGGCTGCGAACATCCTGGTGATCTGCCTGTAGAGGGCGCTGCCGCAACAGCCCAACACAGGGCTATACACCAAATAAAAACTTTTATTTCCAAACTTTTCGGTTTTTTTAAAAAAAAGTTTTAGAAATGAATAGAATGTAACAAATTATAAATATTTCACTTGGATCTTTTTTTTATTTTTGTAATCAGCAGGTTATGATTCAGAACAAAAAAAAAAAATCAAGAACCCACCCCCACCCCCTACATCAGTGTCCCTAGAGTCTCCCCCTTATGTCAAATCAGAACCCCCCCTACATCAGTGTCCCTATTAGAGTCCCCCTCCCTTATGTCAAATCAGAACCCCTCCCCCCTACATCAGTGTCCCTATTAGAGTCCCCCCCCCCCTTATGTCAAATCAGAACCCCCCTACATCAGTGTCCCTATTAGAGTCCCCCCCCCTTATGTCAAATCAGAACCCCCCTACATCAGTGTCCCTATTAGAGTCCCCCTCCCTTATGTCAAATCAGAACCCCTCCCCCCTACATCAGTGTCCCTATTAGAGTCCCCCCTCCCTTATGTCAAATCAGAATCCCCCTACATCAGTGTCCCTATTAGAGTCCCCCTTCCTTATGTCAAATCAAAACCCCCCCTACATCAGTGTCCCTATTAGAGTCCCCTCTCCCTTATGTCAAATCAGAACCCCCCCCCCTACATCAGTGTCCCTATTAGGAGACCCCCCTCCCTTATGTCAAATCAGAACCCCCCCCCCTACATCAGTGTCCCTATTAGAGTCCCCCCTCCCTTATGTCAAATCAGAACCCCCCCTACATCAGTGTCCCTATTAGAGTCCCCCCTTATGTCAAAACAGAACCCCCACCCCCCCTACATCAGTGTCCCTATTAGAGTCCCCCTCCCTTATGTCAAATCAGAACCCCCCCCCCTACATCAGTGTCCCTATTAGAGTCCCCCCCCCCCCCTTATGTCAAATCAGAACCCCCCTACATCAGTGTCCCTATTAGAGTCCCTCCTGGCATCAAAGTGTCCCCATCAGAGTTCCCCATCACAATCCCCCTTACCTCAGTGTACCTCCTTTACATCAGAACCTCCCTTTACATCAGTGTCCCCATCAGAGTTCCCCTCATTTCAGTGTCACTCTCAGAGTTCCCCTCATATCCATGTCCCCATCAGAGTCCCCCTTACATCAGTGTCCCCCTTACATCAGTGTCCCCCTTACATCAGTGTCCCTATCAGAGCCCCGCTTACATCATTGTACCTCCTTTACATCAGAGTCCTCCTTACATCAGTGTCCCCATCTGAGTCCCCCTTACATCAGTGTCCCCATCAGAGTCCCCCTTACATCAGTATACCTCCTTTACGTCAGGGTCCCCATCAGAGTTCCCCTCAAATCAGTGTCCCCATCAGAGTCCTCATCAGAGTCTCCCTTACAGGAGATGGAAGCAGAGACCATAGGCAGCCTCTGCTGACCTGAACCCTCAATCTGTGCACATTGAAGACGCACCACTGACTGACCCCGGCTCCAGGCGGTATAAAATCTTTCAGTGGGCCGGATGTGGCCCCTGGGCCATAGGAACAGTCACTTCAGAGCCAACATTTGAGAGCAGTAACCCATAGCAACCAATCAGAAACCGCCGGTCATCGCTCTGATCGCTGTATACAGAGGACAGGTAAATTGGCTGCTATAGAGAATGATCATTCAAAATGGTTCATAACCACCCCCCCCTCCCCCCAATGTAGATATGAGGAGTCCTTATTAAATATAATGAATTATAGGGAAGCCGTGCCGATGTGACGTACGATCCCCAGGAATGTCACTCGCCCCCCCCAACCACTAATCCCGAGGCTGGAGAAGATGGACGGGGACAGCTGGGCTCCTTCCGATGGCCTCCCCTCGGACTTACCTCACCTACTATGAACCTTTGTAATTCCATTCTTCTTATAGGGGACGCGGCAACACTGGGGGGCGGGGGGCTACTTTAACCATTTCCCTGCACTGCTATGAACTGATACTTTGTATTTATTTCAGAAAAGTGTTCTACATTATGTGACACAATGTATCCACATCCTCCAATAAGTGTCCTATAGGTAGAATGCAGGAAGGAAAGGGTTTCTGCTTTGCTCTGATTGGATGAGAAGAAGAAAAGAAAGGCGCCAATATTGGCTGCTATGGGTCCTTCTAAATTATGGACCTCCGCCTTGGGCACCGGGTAGAAGTATTAAACTACATGGAAACCCTAAATGAAGATTTTGTTTGCTCTGTGAAATATTGTTATCTCTCACTCTTTGTTTCATCTTAGTCCTGCTGATCTCCTGCAGCCTCTTTGCAGCCACTTCCTGTCTCCAGGCGCTCCAACAATGGCTGCATGGCACATCTCGAGGTGGGTTTCCGGAGGGTGACAACAGTAGACCATGGCTGTGCAATGTGAGCTAAATTTGTAGTGTTCATCAGATGTCAATGTGACAAGGTGACAACACATGAGCACAATTGGGAGACCGGGATAATGCGTTGTCACCGCATAACAGGAAGCATGATCCTGCCATGAACAAGGTCTTCTCATGGTAGGGTTATTTTAAAGTTGAACTCCAAGTATTGATTTTTATAAGGTAGTTACATTGGTCTGACTTGGCATTCTCAGTTTATGGAAATAGAAGAGTTTCATAATAAAAACCGTTTCGGGGTGAAATTCCTTCACGACCTTCTTCAGGATTTATGTTCCATCCCTGAACGAATTTTAGCCCAAAACCGTTATAATGGAACCCTTCTATTTTAGAATATTTGTATATATTTTTTCTTTTTTTCAATAGATTGGAGTGCAGCAATCCTGGACTTCATATATACAGTATCTGACAAAAGTAAGTACACCCCTCACATTTTTGTAAATATTTTATTCTTTTTCATGTGACAACACTGAAGAAATGAGACTTTGCTACAATGTAAAGTAGTGAGTGTACAGCTTGTATAACAGTGTAAATTTACTGTCCCCTCAAAATAACTCAACACACAGCCATTAATGTCTAAACCGCTGGCAACAAAAGTGAGTACACCCCTAAGTGACAATCTCCAAATTGTGCCCAAAGTGTCAATATTTTGTGTGGCCGCCATTATTTTCCAGCACTGCCTTAACCCTCTTGGGCATGGAGTTTACCAGAGCTTCACAGGTTGGCACTGGAGTCCTCTTCCCCTCCTCCATGATGACATCACAGAGCTGGTGGATGTTAGAGACCTTCCCCTCCTCCACCTTCTGTTTGAGGATCCCCACAGATGCTCAATAGGGTTTAGGTCTGGAGACATGCTTGGCCAGTCCATCACCTTTACCCTCAACTTCTTTAGCAAGGCAGTGGTCATCTTGGAGGTGTTTGGGGTCGTTATGTTGGAATACTGCCCTGCCCCCCAGTCTCTGAAGGGAGGGGATCATGCTCTGCTTCAGTATGTCACAGTACATGTTGGCATTCATGGTTCCCTCAATGATCTGTAGCTCCCCAGTGCCGGCAGCACTCATGCAGCCCCAGACCATGACACTCCCACCACCATGCTTGACTGTAGGAAGACACACTTGTCTTTGTACTCCTCACCTGGTTGCCCCCACACACGCCTGACACCATCTGACACCAAATAAGTTTATCTTGGTCTCATCAGAGCACAGGAGATGGTTCCAGTAATCCATGTCCTTAGTCTGCTTGTCTTCAGCAAACTGTTTGCGGGATTTCTTGTGCATCATCTTTAGAAGAGGCTTCCTTCTGGGATGACAGCCATGCAGACCAATTTGATGCAGTGTGCGGCGTATGGTCTGAGCACTGACAGGCTGACCCCTCCCCCACCCCTTCAACCTCTGCAGCAATGCTGGCAGCACTCATACGTCTATTTCCCAAAGACAACCTCTGGATATGACGCTGAGCGCGTGCACTCAACTTCTTTGGTCAACCATGGCGAGGCCTGTTCTGAGTGGAACCTGTCCTGTTAAACCCCTGTATGGTCTGGGCCACCGTGCTGCAGCTCAGTTTCAGGGTCTTGGCAATCTTCTTATAGCCTAGGCCGGTGATGGCAACCCTTGGCACCCGAGATGTTTTGGAACTACCTCTCCCACGGTACTCAACTACACTGCAGAGTGCATGAGCATCATGGCAAATGTAGTTCCAAAACATCTGGGCCTAGGCCATCTTTATGTAGAGCAACAATTATTTTTTCAGATCCTCAGAGAGTTCTTTGCCATGAGGTGCCATGTTGATCTTCCAGTGACCGGTATGAGAGAGTGAGAGCGATAACACCAAATGTAACACTCCTGCTCCCCATTCACACCTGAGACCTTGTAACACTACCAAGTCACATGACACCAGGGGAGGGAAAATGGCTAATTGGACCCAATTTGGACATTGTCACTTAGGGGTGTACTCACTTTTGTTGCCAGCGGTTTAGACATTAATGGCTGTGTGTTGAGTTATTTTGAGGGGACAGCAAATTTACACTGTTATACAAGCTGTACACTCACTACTTTACATTGTAGCAAAGTGTCATTTCTTCAGTGTTGTCACATGAAAAGATAGAATAAAATATTTACAAAAATGTGAGGGGTGTACTTACTTTTCTGAGATACTGTATATATATATATACACATACATACATGACTCTGCAGTACCTCCTAGGGGACACGCACGCTGCTTCTTCTGGGATTAGTCACAGCAGAAGCCGATCAGCGGGAGCCGGTGAATGGATGTCTGCCGACACCCGCTGATCATCGGGCAGAGACACAGGACGGAGCTCTGCCTATATAAACAAGGCAGAGCTCCATCCTGACAGCGGAGGAGTGATGGATTTTGTTTCCCTGCAAAGCACATCCCTTAGTAAAAGCAGCACACAGTACACAAAAACACTGGCTAGGCACACATTTAACCCTCTGATTGCTCTAGATGTTGAACCCCTTCCCAGCCAGTGTCATTAGTACAGTGACAGTGCATATTTTTAGCACTAATCACTGTATTGGTGTTGTCACATGAAAAGATAGAATAAAATATTTACACAAGTGTGAGGGGTGTACTCACTTTTGGAAATATATATATATATATATATATATATATATATATATATATATATATATATAGTTTTTTTTTTTTCTTATTTTTTTTATTTTAATTAAAAAAGTATTATTGTGAGATTATATACGATTATATATATATTTTTTTTAAATAATTAAAAAAGTATTATTGTCATTATTAAAACAATATTATATCTGTTTTTTTATTTTTTTTATTTTAAATTTAAAAGTATTTTATATACATACACACAAATATTTTCTTCCCCAAAACTAGAGCCGGTTTCTGGAGTCAGTCACAGGCGCTTTGTTGTCTCCGGAGTTTAAAAATAGCGCACAAACTTTGCGGATTTGAAGTGTAATTCCAGGGCAGGTTCCCGATTTTCATGGCTCTCGGGGGCGAGGGGTTACGACGACAGGTCTTCTGCACAGAGCTTTAGGCAGACTTAACATTAATGTCAAAGATTTGGAAGGCCCAGATTGTACATTTCATGGCTCTTTCTCTAATGGGAAAACAGACGTCCATTTCACAGTTAAGTCCCTTGTCTTCACAGACGCTCCAATTAAGGGTCATTCGCCATTCAGAGACGTCCCTTATTCGTTACCCAGACGCAGCGATCGCCGTTCTATCAATACAATATTTGTTATGAAATAATTATAAGCGATACACCTCTGACCCGCGTGCCGCTGTTGTATCAGAAAGTCATTTCCGCCGTCCTGACCTCGCCAAGATAGGGGTTATTGATCGGGAGCGCTCGGTGTACGCCCGGCGTTGCCTATCTCCCCTGAGCACACGCCGGCACCCAAATTATCTCACCGTCACGCAGATTAAGTGAATGGATTGAAATGAATCATTTATTCCATGCCTGTACATGCAAATCTCACTTTCCATCAAATAGATGGAAAAGTGTATCTCCGGAAAGTGCGGGCAGAATATAGAATATAGAAGGCGCGCTCCACATACAGACTGTACTGGCCGCCATTAATATGACCGCAATACACGCACCCCAAATAAAGTCACCAATTTTAATGTTCTACAAAGCTGAGATTCTGATAAAAAAATATATTTTTTTTTTCTGATAACATTTTTTTTTTTTAATATATTTTTTTTCTAATAAAATATTTATTTATTTATTTTTTTTCTGATAAAATATTTTATACACACGGGATATGATGGAATGACATTGCAGCGGATAAAATGGTATTCGGTAAGGTCACTCCAAGATCAAAAGTGTGGAAATGCAAACCTAAGCAAACAAGCTTTATTACATGAACATTAGAAGGCCTTTTACAAGTAATAATAAAGGATAAAATGTTTTTTTGGGTTAAAATAAAAAAAATAAAAATTGTTATACTTACCAGCTCTGTGTAATGATATTGCACAGAGCAGCTGCGATCCTCCTCTTCGCATGCCGGGTGGTAAGACGGCATTCTCTTCATCAGTGCCAGTACAAGGTCATTTTGAGCCCAGGGCAAACATGTCAAACTGTGCCCCCATTCCCCCCCCCAAACAAAAAATCACTCCTCCTAGCACAAATCCTCTAGCCCTAACCCCCCCCCCAATTCTCCTTGTGGTGCCCCTCCGCTTCACATGATACCACAGTGCCCAGGGCAGCCGTCCCTCCTGCCCACCCCTTTCCCTGGCCCGGCTCTTCATGCATGCTCCCGAGCTGGGCTGTGTATGTCTATAGACAAACAGAACTGACCCTGGCTAACGGTTCACATTAAAAAAACCAAGTTTGGTTGCACACATTTGTTCATTGGGGCAGGGCCAGGACAAGGGGTGGGCAGGAGGAGAAGGTGCCCTGGGCACTGTTGTTGTCGTAAGAGGTGGGGCGGGTGCTGCGGGGGGGGGGGGGGTTATGTTTGGGAGGGGGAATCTGGGGGGTGGCAGGGGGCATAAATTGTTCTGGGGGAGGGGAATTCTTGATGATTGTGGGGTATTTGTGCTAAGAGAGGAAATTTGGAGAGGGGGATTTGTGCTAGGAGGGTGGATGGGGGGGGGGAATATGTGCTGGGAGAGGGAATTTGGAGTGGGGGGGGGGTTGACTACTGGGGGGGATTTGAGGGGCAGAGGATTTGTGCTAGGAGGAGTGATTTGTTTTGGGGGGAGGTTGAATTGTGCAGGGGGATGTCGGAGAGAGAGGATTTGTACTGGGAGGGGGGATGGGGGGGGCAAAGATTCGTGCTAGGAGGGGGGGATTTCAGTAGGGGGTGGATTTGTCCTGAGAGGAGGGGGAATGTATGCCTAGGGGGTAATCATGCAGATTGGTGCTCATTATTTTATATATTTAGGGGGATGGGGGTGGTATTTCTGCTGACATATAACGCTCATACATTTTGGGGGGAGGGGGTGCAGTTTGGCCTCCCTGGGCACTGTAGTATCATAAGGGGTGGGGCAGGTGCTGTGAGGATTGGGAGGGGGGGGGTTGAGTTGGGAGGGGGTATTTAGGGGGTGACAGGGGATATTCATTTTGTTCTGGGGGGGGGGGGGGGGGTGGTGCTAGTAGGGATGATTGTGGGGATTTGTGCTAGAAGTGAAATTTGTAGAGGGGGATTTCTACAAGTAGGGATGACTGGGGATTATTTGTGCTAGAGGTGAGATTCGGAGAGGAGAGATTTGTGCTAGGTAGGTGGATGGGGGGGATTTGTGCTGGGAGAGGGGATTTGGAGTAGGGGGGGGGATGTGTACTGGGAGGGGAAATTTGAGAGGCAGAGGACTTGTACTAGGAGGAGTGATTTTTTTTGGGACTGTCGAATTGTGCAGGGGGGGGGGTTGTCAGAGAGAGAGGATTTCTCCTGAGAGGAGGGGGAATTTATGCTTAGGTGTAAGCATGCAGATTCAAGATCTTTTTTGGGGGGGTATTTTTGCTGACATATAATGCCCATACATCTTTGGGGGGGGCAGTTTGGTATGTTTGCCCTGGGCTCATGATGACCTTGCCTGGAGTGTCCTTAAGTGGCCGCTGCAGCTTACCCATGTATTTGCAAATGTGTGCAAACTAAACCCCCTGTTTAACGTGAACAGTTAGCCCAGAAAAATTCAGGTTGTTGCACGCTGGCTGGTAAGTGAGCTGGGGAATTTTTCTTTGTTGCTTTTTGAAATATAAGATATATCCTTTTAATATCTGGCAGAGTATATAGATCTACACCACCAGTCTTGCCTAATAGTCTCTGGAACCATGCCAGGCTCAGATACAGAAAGGAAAAGTCTCTTCATGGAAAAAGAAAGTCTGAGGAATAAGATGCCCCGTGGACTGCATGTCCTCCCAAGGGGAGCAGAGGCCTATGACTAATGAAATGGGTATATTGTGGGCACATCAAGGAATGCAGCAGTTGTCTTCTCTCCCACCCTCACACCAGGAGGGGAGGAAGAAGAGATGGACAGATGTTCTCCGAAGGGGTTCCGATGTCCTCACCACTATTCATGTGACAGTTTTATGATGCTCATTAACGTAGGAGCTTCTTTCTCACTCTTTTCGCGTGTTTTTGGACTATTAAAAAGGTTCCTCTATTTAGTAAAATGGAAATAAAAATAAATAGTAATGCAGAAAAAATGCCCGGATAAAAAGAAGACAAAAGTCTGTACTGACACTATTGGGAAAAACTGGTACTGCCAGCCCCAACACTGTTTACTCGTGGACTTCCTCCTCCGCTGTGAATGCTGGGACGGCGGGGCGGCCCCGGGCATATGACGTCACTGGTTGCTAGACGCTAAGCGGTTCTAGCAACCAGTGATACAGATCATACAGCAGGAGGAGGAAGAAAGCAGAGGCTGTGCTGCAGAGCGGTCATGCCGGGCTGGTTAGTAAGCGCTGTTAGGAAGGATAAGGATTTATTTACTAGTAGTTTGCAACTCTGGCTCTGTCAGTCCGGTCCAGAGACAGTTGGGTGGCAGCTTCGGCCGGTGTCCCCTCTTTGAAGCGCCTGGGTGCGATGCACCCCACGCACCCGCCCAGGATCGGCCCTGTACTGAGGATACTAAATCCTGAAGTTTAGCCTCAGATGATGGACAGAGATGTTCCACCCATAAATCAATCAATATTGTACAGGACGCCATGGATGGATCCAGGGCTGCCCCAAAGATAATGTGCTGCCTGGGACCAAGAATAAAATCCTGCCCCCTCCCAAAAAAAAAAAAAAAAAAATCACACCCAACAAAAGGACCCCACATCTATTATTTTATATAAATATAACATTTAGAAAATATCCCAGGGGTCTTCAAACTATGGCCCTCCAGTTGTCCAGGAACTGCACTTCCCATCATGCCTAGCCATGTCTGTGAATGTCAGAGTTTTACAACACCTCTTGGGATGTGTAGTCCCGCAACAGCTGGAGGGCCGTAGTTTGAGGATCCCTGATATATAGTGTTATCTTCTTCCAAAACTCACCACCGGAGCGGTCCACCAAACACCCACTTTCTATCCTCAGCCCTCCTGTCACTCCACCGCCCGAGAAGATCCAGCCTGCCCTGCGTGAGATAGAGTGCGCTGATGTATGACGTCATTGCGCACACCATGATCACGTAAGGGACGTTCCCCAGAAGAGACGCTTCGCCACATACTCACCAGTTTGCACTATAGGCAGCAGTATGAGGTGGGAAAATGACAACTGATGACACACAAAACTGCTGGAAAAAAAACTTGGGAGTCCCAGCTGGACCAATGGTAGGGCCGGCACTGGATGCGTCCCAGAAAACAGGTATTTATCATCGCTGTTTGGGTTGCGGTGGAAGGGGGGACAACAAGAGACAGTTTAGGAGTACTCAGGGATTCAGAAAAGGGGGAAAAAATGATTCTCAGTTCTCCCGGGATTATTAAATCCTCACACGGGACCCAGAATTTTAAGGCTACGAGAGATTTTCAGTGGGAAAGAGTCTCCAACCCTTATTATGGGTACTTTGGTTCTAAAGAGGTTAATCAACCTGCAAGAGGGGGCTGAAAAGGGCAGGAAGCAGTCATCAGGTGTCTTTAAAGTGTTGAGTGGAGGACCACAGTTGTCTTGTTACTGCGATGCTGCCGAGACAAATGCAGATGAGCTGCTCAGGTGAGGATCTATAATCAGGTGCAGGTCAGATCCGTAGTCTCCGATGTAAATGAACATGTGAAGTTTATTCACCACTGTAGATCCAAAACTGGACAAGGACAAAAGGTTGACGCGTTTCCAGAGTTTACACTCGCTTACTCATAACCACTAAAAGTGTTGAGCGGTGGACCACAGTTGTGTGTTCCTGCAGACGTTCTTGTTACCGAGATGCTGCTGCTGAAGTCTTGTGGCATTTTCAGGACCCTTGAAGCAGGTGGGAACCTTAAAAGCCTTGTGGTGGGACAAGCTTATGTTGGTGGTGAGCCAAAGTCTTATTCTGTCTACCAGAAGTGAGGACTGTTTTGTTTATTTTTTTACTGAAGTCAAGTTTTTTCATTTTGCCTTTTGATGAATAAAGACTGCTTTCACCAACACGCCTGGCTGGTGATCTGAACTCCCCCTTCAAAATATTACAATAGGTAAAAGGAGAGATCCGGTTCAACAGACCTAAATGCACTACAAAGTTCTAAATATGGTCCACTTACAGTCAAGAAAAGGACCAATAAATCAACCAATCGCTTGATTTATTCTCCCTGGAGAAGAGACGCCTGAGGGGGGACATGATAGCAATTTTTAAATATCTCAATGGGGATCTCAGCTTAGAAAAAAAGCTGTTCAGTCGAAGCGATTGCATGAGGACTCGAGGGCATACAATGCGATTAGAGGAGAAGCGTTTAAACCTCAGGCAACGTGGGGGGTTCTTTACTGTTAGGGCTACAAGATTGTGGAATTCTCTACCACAAGAGATGGTTTCTGCGGGTAGTATGGTGGCTTTCCAAAGACTCTTAGATGTACATCTCAAGGATCAGAACATTCAGGGGTATGAGAGATGATTACAGCCACACACACCTACACAGGTTGAACTGGATGGACTATTGTCACCTACTATGTAACTATGTAATATGGGTAAGTGTCATCTGGGCTATGCTTTGGCACTTCCATCATAGCATTGACACCGCTATACACCGCTATACACCTCCGTTTCCTGTGGCTTGCATTTGATGGTGATCCTCTTCTGCTTACCTAGCTCTGTGACTGGCCAGGGAGTGCAGTAGGACAGTGGTTGATTGGTTCTGGCAGGAACATTCAGCTGTCATTTTCTTAACTGGCAGTGCAACAGAATGCTGGACACGGGCTTCTTCCTCAATATTCCCTACCTAGACAATCAAGCACAATCTAGGCTACATTTTCCCAAAACAAGACAACCAAAGAACTCCACAAAGTCACCACTTTATCCAAGGTTGGTAAAATTATCACTGAATTCTGGAACCAGTGTGCCCAATCCAGGAACCTGCTCCATTGACAACTATCGGAAACCTAAAAAACTAGGTGCAAGTTACATTGTACAATTGTGAAGAAGCATTAAGCATTGGCTTCCTGGCACCTGGGATTTGTCCAGCCTTAATATCCAAGTTCAAGCATACTGGCTTGTAAAGCTACTACGAATACGACCAATAAGAATGGAAGCAAATAGGAAGCATGAAAACTGCATTTAGGAGCACCCATTGTGGCCAACCATTGAAAGTTTGTAGAGGTTTACCTGGGAAAAAAATGTTGGCCATGTGATAAGATGGGGCACTTAGATTTTAAGGAATGTAGAATTTAGCTTTACTTACATTGGAGAACAGCATACATGTGAGAACAGCTGTACAGGAGAGAGCAGAGAGAAATAACTTTCTGATACTACAGTGCCATCTATAGTTCAGAATGCATAATACATGCTGTTGCACCTCCAACAACAAACACAATATAGAGATATCACTAGTAGTTGCTTTAGACCAGGGATCCTCAAACTACGGTCCTCCAGCTGTTGCAGAACTACACATCCCAATGAGGCATTGTAAAACTCTGACATTCACAGACATGACTAGGCATGATGGGAATTGTAGTTCCTGAAGAGCTGGAGGGCCGTAGTTTGAAGACCCCTGCTTTAGACATTAGCCTTAGATATGTAGCAACCCCTGTAGCCAGTGGACAGGGAAACAGTTGACACAGGAGAAGGCTGACATCACACTTGGGTGGATCCATGGCCTCAGTGAAGAATTAATCAAAGCAGAGCGCCAGCCTCTTTAGTCTTTTTCAAGGTTTTAATGCCCTGGCTCACAGAGAAAAAGAGGGTTAGGGTCTCCATTTCCTCCAGCAACATGGGTTCCAAACTCTGCCAAACTCTTCCTCCATCCAAGGGAGTGCCAGGGATCGTCTGAAGGCAGACTTCATCCCATTCCAGCAGGACTTCCTCTGACTCTCCACCATTGGGGCTGTACCCTAAGTTTAAGGGAATGTGCAAGGTCCACACAGGCTTCTGGTCTAGTTCACACAAGCTTTACCACATAGCCCTCTCTCGGCCACAGCACGGGGAGAAAGAGAGCTCACCAGGCCATTCCCCAAACATGTATAGCCTCCCCCAGCATGCACCACCGGCCATGAACCTCCAAGTGGTGGGCCACGGGCACATACATATTCATAACTCATAGTTGTTACAGCTCACTTGTCTATTGCCCCAAGTGCCAGTGACACCTAGTGGCAGCAGCCTGGAAAAGCAGCAACCCTTAACTTGGAGGAGGGCCAAGTGGAAAGTTACAAATTGGCTTAGTAGACTACTACCCAGCAAACTAAATTTACTAGACACCTCTTGCGGCAGGGTGGATACAGATACACCCTTTTTTTTTTTTTTTTTGCCTCAACTGCATTTAAACAACTGCTTACTGTATATAACGGAGCTTGTTTCTGCACTTTTACATTGTACATGTATATTCCTATGCAAGTCTGAGTTGGAAAACTCTTTAACCTATGCAAGCACACAAGCACGAAGCAATAAAATCAAGTCACCCGCCTCTTACACCTGCTTCCTCCAACAGGCCAGGACTACAGATCATCTTATTCCAGTGCTTTACTTCCACGTGACAGTATCTTCATGTTATTGCTACTTGGAGGATGAAATCAGCCGGGCGGCCGACAGCTGTGCTAAAGTCTGGCAGGACCCACGTTGACCTTTCAACCCTCTGCTTTCATTATACATGCTGAGACCCTGGCAAGACTTCAGACTCTTAGTCCTTTCCGTGGTGGGAGTCTAGCCAGCTGCGCGCCATCTCGTAGCCTGGGAAAATAGTTCCCCCAGTCTTAAAGTGCAGCTCTGAAGTGTCAGTATTTCCCTGGGACTTGTGAAACTCGAGCATGCATCCTGTGGGGCTCTCCAGATCACACTTGGCCATTCGCCTTTTCTCGCAGTTTTACTATGGGCCCCATGAGCTGCCCTGGAATTTGAAGGCCTACAATGTGGAGGAGAGTTTCAACACCAAACATCTTCAAGTGACTGATGCCACCAGTGGACAAAATACACTGTGGATCTGCCCCTCTCAACCATGGCTGGTGGAACCCTACATTTCCTTAAGAGGTTTCTATGGGTTCCTTAAGTAATGAGCAACTTCTGCTTCTCAGACAAGAAACCACGGACACCATTGATTTTTTTTTAGCTATCTGTAAGCGAGGATTCTTCCCACTCATCACCAATGGACGGGACATTCTTCCCACTGACCACCAAAGGAAGGGACATTCTTCCCACTGACCACCAATTGAATGGACAACCTTCCCACTGACCACCAATGGAGGGGACATTCCTCACACTGACCACCAATGTAAGGAGCATTCTTCCCACTGACCACCAATGGACGGGACATTCTTCCCACTGACCACCAATGGAATGGACAACCTTCCCACTGACCACCAATGGAGGGGACATTCCTCACACTGACCACCAATATAAGGAACATTCTTCCCACTGATCACCAAAGGAAGGAACATTCTTCCCACTGACCACCAAAGGAAGGGACATTCTTCCCACTGACCACCAAAGGAAGGGACATTCTTCCCACTGACCACCAATTGAATGGACAACCTTCCCACTGACCACCAATGGAGGGGACATTCTTCCCACTGACCACCAATGTAAGGAACATTCTTCCCACTGACAACCAATGGAAAAGATATTCTTCCCACTTTTTACCAATGTAAGGAGAATTCGTCCCACTGACCACCAATCTAAGGAGCATTCGTCCCACTGACCACCAATCTAAGGAGCATTCGTCCCACTGACCACCAATCTAAGGAGCATTCGTCCCACTGACCACCAATCTAAGGAGCATTCGTCCCACTGACCAGAAATGTAAGGAACATTCATCCCATTGACCACAAATGTAATGAACATTATTCCCACTGACCACCAATGGAAGGAACATTCTTCCCACTGACCACCAATGGAAGGAACATTCTTCCCACTGACCACCAATGTAAGGAACATTCTTCCCACTGATCACCAATGTAAGGAACAGTCCTCCTTCACAGCAATCACTCTCTCTTGAAAGTACCAAAGCCCTGGGCACTCAGCCTTTTCCCTTATTAATGTTACAGGTGGGTACGCAGGGTTCAAAAAGCCCTGGAACGGCAGCACACCATAGTAACCTCTTCACCAGCCTGGGCCAGACAAATGTTCAGCTTAACATACTGTAGGTAATCTGCCTAGAACCTACCTTCCTGTAAGTGCAAAAAACAAAAAAACAAAGTGCAGTGACACATAAATGAAGAGCATAAATAAAAAAAAGTTGCCTGTACGGTAGGGACTTGTGGCCTAGTAATTAAAATTGTCTCATTCTTGGCCAAAGGGCATAACCCATGTGCAGAAATAACAAGTGGTGTTGTGGCCCAGTGCTTGTTCTCATAGTGGAATCCCAAACCCATAGTGATAAGTAGGAGCACCCCTGGGGCACCACTCCCAGGGGGCACTTAACACCTCAGGCCCTCTGCCTCCCTGACCAGACAAGGTAGCACTGCTCCAATCAGGAGACACTGGGCCCTTCCACACCAGTGAAGTACTACAGACCTCCGCCTTGCCCAATGAGCGCTTGATTCGGATTCCTTACCAAAAGGAAGGTCCATCAGCACCCCCATCATACCAGCAGGAGCACTATACGGCCAGCCCTCACAGCCAAAAGGCCAGAAAGATGGCGGAGCGCCCCTACTGGACACTATGAACATATATTACACTCAACCTTAGCCAAAAGGCAGAGAAGCGCATTATGATAACAGATAGTCCTACTCCGGTCACGTGGTACACAATCCGGGCCTCGGTCTGTTTATAGGCATGCAGGAAACTCGCTCATTGAGTTAGGCTGATCTTTGAAGACCGCCTGCTCTCCCAGCCCTGGTAAGTGGATTAGGAGGTGACCAGAAGCCGCCTGTTTTCATCGACTGGTTCCGCTCATTAGGACAAATTGTTATCTTTTGCAGTTAGTGTTAATAAAGTGTAAATAACGTGTGCAGGAAGAAGATCGGGGGGTATTGGGTTTCCATTTACTGGGACACTGCTAATTGAATTCAGACAATAACCAGCAGCACATGGACTCAGACATACCTGAAAATTACTCCTACACGGCTCCGGTTACCCTGTATGGGCAACAAAGCGCGGCCGTACCTTACACACCTGTGGATTAACCGGTTCATCGACAGACATGCAACACGCAACCTAAAAGGCAAGCCACCAATGGGAAACCATATTGTAATACCTGTGCATGCACATTACCTTTACTAGAACATTTCCAATTCCATGTTTTTCCTAAATTTGCAGAATCTCCGTCTGCTGACTTTGTGGGGTTGATTTGCTATGGACCCTTTCACACTTGTGCGACCTGAAAGTCACACGACTTGAAGCAATGCCTGTGTAATCCTGAGATCTATGGACCTCAAGTCACATCAGTGTCGGACCAAAGTAGTCCCCTGTCACATAGATATGAACGGTACTCATTGGAAATCATGGGGTTTTGGGGTCCCAAGTTGCAGGACAAGTCGTACAAGTGTGTGAGGGGCCTAAAACTGTAGAGTTCAAAATCGGGTGCAGCAGAGCATGGCAGCCAATCAGCTTCTAACTTCAGCTTGTTCAATTAAGCTTTAACAATAAGGGCCGGTTCACACTGGTGCGATGGAAGACATCGCATGTGATTTGCACTGCATCGCTGTGCAGCTCACATGCAATGTCTGTGCGATGCGATTTCAGCCATACAACCTGTAATCGCATTGCATTCACACCGAAATGGACCCTTTGTATGGTCCGCACTGGAATCAGAACACATGGGTGTTCACACCGATGTGATCCGATTCCTGCACCATTTCACAGTTCGCACTGCGTTATGCGAACCGATCTGGGGGTGTCACTAATGACACCCCCAGCGGTTTGCAGATCTCCATGTGAACCATCGTGCGATTCAGGTTCAATTCGGGAACTGGCACTGAATCACAGGGTTCCCCGCATCGCGCCAGCGTGAACCGGCTCTAAAACATGGAAGCTGATTGGTTATCAGAGGCGGCTGGTGCTCCATGGGCCGGGGGTCGCCAGCTCACTCACCCTGGATATGTGGAGGGCAGGCAGCAGCAGTATTTTTAGTGAGTCTGAGACACGGTACTATGTGATCGCATTAACCACCTAATGACTGCCTGACCGCAATGTACTGCGGACAGTCTGCTGCTGTAGGCAAAGCGCCACACCTGTATGTCGCTGCCTGCTTCCAGGGATTAGGCGCACACACAGCTGGAGCCTGACAGCAGTGTGTGCAATGTGTGTCCAATCACAGCCCAGAGCTCTGTGTTGACATTCAACACAGAGCTCTGTACACAGGGAAAGATCTGTCAGTTTCTCATCCCTGCAAAGCAGAGTTAAGAAACTTAGAGATCTAATAGTAAAAGCAGCCCACATTACGCATACTTAGGCACATAGTTAACCCTTTGATCGCCCCTAAATTTTAACCCCTTCCTAGCCAGTGTCATTAGGACAGTGACAGTGTATAGTATTAGCACTGATCGCTGTATTAGTATCACTGGTGATGTCAGTGGCAGTCAGTTCCCATCATTGCACTATTGCCATTCCAATATAGGTTGCTGATCACCGCCATTACTAGTATATAAAAAAATACTCCAGTATATATACACACACCATAGTTTGCAGACGCTATAACTTTCACGCTAGCCAATCAATATACACTTATTGGGATTTTTATTTTTATAAAAGACATGTAGAAGAATACATTTTGGCCTAAATTTATGAAGTAATTTAATTTTTTTTAATTGAAAATGTTTTATAGCAGAAAGTAAAAAAAAATGTTTTTTTTTTCAAAATTTTCTGTCTCTTTTCATTTATATCACAAAAAAGTAAAAAATGCAGTAGTGATCAAATGCCACTAAAAGAAAGCTCCATGTGTGTGATAAAATGATATCAATTTCATATGGGTGCAGCGTTGCATGACTGCACAGCTACCAGTTAAAATAGTGCAGTGCTGAAAAGCAAAACATGGCCTGGTCATGAAGTGGTAATAAAGGCAAATAGCCGGCCACTTTGCACAGACATTATCACCCAGGCCAGAGCTGAGCGAAGCTCGGAGCTCATCCATGTCTTTATGGACCTTGCTTTGTGCACTGGTGTGCAGTCATGTTGGAACAGGAAGGGGCCATCCCCAAACTCCTCCCACAAAGTTGGGTGCATGAAATTGTCCAAAATGTCTTGGTATGCAGCTGACGCCTTAAGAGTTCCCTTCACTGGAACTAAGGGGCCAAACACCCCTGAAACACAACCCCACACCATAATCCCCCCTCCACCAAATGATTTGGACCAGTACACAAAGCAAGGTCCATTAAAGACATGGATGAGCGAGTTTGGGGGGGGGGGGGGGGGAGAACTTGACTGGCCTGCACAGAGCCCTGACCTCAACCCGATAGAACACCTTTGGGATGGGAGAGAGAGAGAGGGGAGGAGAGAAAGAGAGAGAGAGAGAGGGGGGAGAGAGAGAGGGGGGGAGAGAGAGAGGGGGAGGAGAGAGAGAGGGGGAGGAGAGAGAGAGGGGGAGGAGAGAGAGAGGGGGAGGAGAGAGAGGGGGAGGGGGAGGAGAGAGAGGGGGGAGGAGAGAGAGGGGGGAGGAGAGAGAGGGGGAGGAGAGAGAGAGATGGGGAGGAGAGAGAGAGATGGGGAGGAGAGAGAGAGAGATGGGGAGGAGAGAGAGAGAGGGGGGGGAGAGAGACAGAGAGAGGGTGGGGGAGAGAGAGAGAGAGAGAGAGAGAGAGAGAGAGAGAGAGGGGGGGGAGAGAGATGGGGGAGAGAGAGAGAGAGATGGGGGGGAGAGAGAGAGGGGGTAGAGAGAGAGGGGGGAGGGGAGAGCGAGAGAGAGAGGGGATGAGAGAGAGAGAGAGAGGGGATGAGAGAGAGAGAGAGAGAGAGAGAGAGAGAGAGAGAGAGAGAGAGAGGGATGAGAGAGAGAGAGAGAGAGAGAGGGATGAGAGAGAGAGAGAGAGAGAGAGGGGATGAGAGAGAGGATGAGAGAGAGAGAGAGAGAGAGAGAGAGAGAGAGAGAGAGAGGGGGATGAGAGAGAGAGAGAGAGAGAGAGAGAGAGAGGGGGGGAGAGAGAGAGAGAGAGAGAGAGAGAGAGAGAGAGGATGAGAGAGAGAGAGAGAGGGAATGAGAGAGAGAGAGAGAGAGAGAGAGAGGGATGAGAGAGAGAGAGGGGATGAGAGAGAGAGAGGGATGAGAGAGAGAGAGAGAGAGAGAGAGGGGATGAGAGAGAGAGAGAGAGAGAGAGAGAGAGAGAGAGAGAGAGAGAGAGAGAGAGAGAGAGGGGATGAGAGAGAGGGGATGAGAGAGAGAGAGAGGGAGAGAGGGAGAGAGAGGGAGAGAGGGGGAGAGAGGGAGAGAGAGGGAGAGAGAGGGAGAGGGAGAGGGAGAGAGAAAGAGAGGAGGGAAAGAGAGGAGGGAAAGAGAGAGAGGGAGAGAAAGAGAGAGAGAAAGAGAGAGAGGGAGAGAAAGAGAGACAGAAAGAGAGAGAGGGAGAGAGAGAAAAAGAGAGCGAGAGAGAGAGAGAGAGAGAGAGAGAGAGAGAGAGAGAGAGAGAGCGCGAGAACTCAAACTCAACTGCTTTGGCAATGCTAAATTGTATTTGGTCCTGCCAGTAAAGCTTATTTGAATTGAATTGAGAGAGAAAAGAGGAAAGAGAGAGAAAAAAAAAGAGTAGAGAGAGAGAGAAAAGAGGAGAGGAAAGAAGAGAGTGAGAAAGAGAGCGAACAAAATAGAATGAAAAAGAAAGAAAGAAAAGATAGAACAGTGGTAAGTGAGAGGGAAAGGAAAGGAAGAGAGAAAAGATAAAATAATAAAAGGAGAGAGCGTGAGCACAAGAGAAGAGAGAGAAGAGGAGAGAGAGGAAAATAGAAAAGAAAAAGAAAAGCCCGGGAGAGGGAATGAGAAGACATTTTGGAGTTATTTTTCTTTTCAGAATTCCGATATTCTAGGATATCCATCAACAGTATAAAATGTAAATTTTGCCTTCCTCTGTAATGCGTTTTCTGGGACGCCATGATGGAGCGGCATGGGGCGTCTCAGTAGCGGGAGTGCGCAGTAAGTAGGCGGCGGGGGAACATCTGTGGCTATCCTCTGGGACCGCCGGCTACAGATAGAACAGGTAGGCTGGCATGAGTGCACAAATATTGTCTTTCAGATTAAAAGAAAAGCAATAGATTTAATGCCGGTTTATTCCAGATAACTCATCAGCGCGATGTCGGACCGCCATGAGGTCTGCGGCCAGGACTTTATATGCATCAGCTGCAGCAGCCAATATAAGTGTGTATGTGTCTATATACCCCCTGCTGCTCCCTCTCCAGCAGCGTGAAATTATTGACTGATTTGATAAATAACGGCTGCGATGGAGAAGAGTTTATCAGCCGCACTATTCCTGTCCTTCATCCAATCAATGCAGATAAAATGCAGCTCCTCCATCGATAATGATACACTTGCCATCTTTTTATCATTAAGCTGCCCTCCTGCTGCCAAGACTCTTAATTATCTCTGTATAATGGAAGAAAGGGGGACGGTTTGATCTCCCCGGCCTCTGCGACTCTGCAGTGTTTGGAAGCAGCTTGAATACAAGTCACCAACTTCACCCATATGGAGGTCTCTGCATTCTCCGGGAGCGGATACTACAAAGCCAGGATAGCCATAGATATCCAAGGGTGGACAGACAGCCGGCATGACCTCACCCCTCCAGAGATCCCAGGGTGGACAGACAGCCGGCATGACCTGACCGCTCCATAGATATCCGAGGGTGGACAGACAGCCGGCATGACCTCACCGCTCCATAGATATCCGAGGGTGGACAGACAGCCGGCAAGACCTCAATGCTCCATAGATGTCCGAGGGTGGACAGACAGCCGGCATGACCTCAATGCTCCATAGATGTCCGAGGGTGGACAGACAGCCGGCATGACCTCAATGCTCCATAGATGTCCGAGGGTGGACAGACAGCCGGCATGACCTCAATGCTCCATAGATGTCCGAGGGTGGACAGACAGCCGGCATGACCTCAATGCTCCATAGATGTCCGAGGGTGGACAGACAGCCGGCATGACCTCAATGCTCCATAGATGTCCGAGGGTGGACAGACAGCCGGCATGACCTCAATGCTCCATAGATGTCCGAGGGTGGACAGACAGCCGGCATGACCTCAATGCTCCATAGATGTCCGAGGGTGGACAGACAGCCGGCATGACCTCAATGCTCCATAGATGTCTGAGGGTGGACAGACAGCCGGCATGACCTGACCGCTCTCATCTATGGCCGTTAGCAGAAAATTCTCTGTAGACATTGTTACTTTAAAATATATGTGAGCCCTAAACTTGTAAAACAACCCATTTAGTTCCAAATAGAAATGAAAGTTAATATATTAGACAATATAAATACCTTTGAATTCATTTTTGATAAGTGATCACATAATCTCTGTTCTCAGCTGCATATGGGAGTTAGAGAGCTGGGGGAGGAGAAACCGCAGCACAGTGATCTTCCCAGTAAATGGCTGCACATTGCGGACGTGTCAGCACAAGTCTGACCATTGGAGGACAGGCAGGCTGTTCTTCCAGCACAGCCAGAAAACTGACCACACTGGGATGGATTTGCTCTCATGCTGCTGTGTGGTCAGTTTAAAATAGGAAAGCAGGGGGGCTGGAAGGATTACCAGTTACTACAGGCAAAGGAAGCGATAAAAAGAGAACAGGAGAGTTTTTCATAGAAGCACACGGTACTGCTGGCACATATTGGGAAAATGAAATGTTGGTGTAACATATTCTTTAAGGCTAATCTATCAGTACACACAGTATGCAATACGGCCCCCATTTACCTTTTTACACCTTTAGTTTTTCATACCGGTCCTCCAAAGGAAGGGCTCTCCAAACTTTCTAAACAAAGGGCCAGTAGCTTACTATCCTTCAGACCTTGGGAGCTGGTGAGGGTAGAAGATGCTTTAGATTCAGTGGGAATAAACAATGCTTCAGGTCTGGTGGAGGAGGAATAGAGCCCTATCATTGGTGTCAGTGGGGGAGGAATAGTGTCCCATAATTGGTGTCAGTGGGAGGAATAGTGTCCCATCATTGGTGTCAGTGGGAGGAATAGTGTCCCATAATTGGTGTCAGTGGGAGGAATAGTGCCCCATCATTGGTGTCAGTGGGGAGAATAGTGACCCATCATTGGTGTCAGTGGGAGGAATAGTGCCCCATCATTGGTGTCAGTGGGAGGAATAGTGTCCCATCATTGGTGTCAGTGGGAGGAATAGTGCCCCATCATTGGTGTCAGTGGGAGGAATAGTGCCCCCCATCATTGGTGTCAGTGGGAGGAATAGTGCCCCCATCATTGGTGTCAGTGGGAGGAATAGTGCCCCATCATTGGTGTCAGTGGGAGGAATAGTGTCCCATCATTGGTGTCAGTGGGAGGAATAGTGCCCTATCATTGGTGTCAGTGGTAGGAATAGTGTCCCATAATTGGTGTCAGTGGGAGGAATAGTGCCCCATCATTGGTGTCAGTGGGAGGAATAGTGTCCCATCATTGGTGTCAGTGGGAGGAATAGTGCCCCATCATTGGTGTCAGTGGGAGGAATAGTGCCCCCATCATTGGTGTCAGTGGGAGGAATAGTGCCCCCATCATTGGTGTCAGTGGGAGGAATAGTGCCCCCATCATTGGTGTCAGTGGGAGGAATAGTGTCCCCATCATTGGTGTCAGTGGGAGGAATAGTGCCCCATCATTGGTGTCAGTGGGAGGAATAGTGCCCCCATCATTGGTGTCAGTGGGAGGAATAGTGCCCCCATCATTGGTGTCAGTAGGAGGAATAGTGTCCCATCATTGGGGTCAGTGGGAGGAATAGTGCCCCATCATTGGTGTCAGTGGGAGGAATAGTGCCCCATCATTGGGGTCAGTGGGAGGAATAGTGCCCCATCATTGGTGTCAGTGGGAGGAATAGTGCCCCATCATTGGTGTCAGTGGGAGGAATAGTGTCCCATCATTGGTGTCAGTGGGAGGAATAGTGTCCCATCATTGGTGTCAGTGGGAGGAATAGTGCCCCATCATTGGTGTCAGTGGGAGGAATAGTGCCCCATCATTGGTGTAAGTGGAAGGAATAGTGCCCCATCATTGGTGTCAGTGGAAGGAATAGTGCCCCATCATTGGTGTCAGTGGAAGGAATAGTGCCCCATCATTGGTGTCAGTGGGAGGAATAGTGCCCTATCAGTGGTGTGAGTGGAAGGAATAGTGCCCCATCCCTGGTATCAGTGGAAGGAATAGTGCCCCATCCCTGGTATCAGTGGGAGGAATAGTGCCCTGTTAGTGTCAATTGGAGCAATATTACCATATAATTAGTGTCAGTGGTAGGAATGATGCCCTACTGTTGGGGTCACTGTGAGGAATAAAGCCCAAGGGCCAGAAAAAGGCTAAGAAAAGGGCCACATCCATGCCCGCAAGTTTCAGTTTGTAGGCCCCAGTCCAAAAGGATTCAGACATCTCCCAAACTTCCAATGCAAAGACCAAGTCTATCTTCAAGTATTGCCTTGAAGATATTGGGGGGGGGGGGGGTGCAATTTTATGCTCCAACACTCAGAAAGTCCATAAAGACTTCAGTAATTTCAGTAAACTTCAGAACTTGAACTGAATGCCTTCAGAACACATACCAAACCTATGGAAGATTCTCCCAAAAGGAAGAAAGAGGCCAGAGCACGTAGTGCAGACAGAAGGCCGCTCTGGCCTCTTGTCTTTCTCTTGCTGAACCCGATCCATTTACTGCAGAACTTTCAGACCAGGTTCAGCAACAGAAAGACACCGGGGGTTGATTTACTAAAACTGGAGAGTGCAAAATCTGGTGCATCCTTAGAAAAAGCCGGATCCACACTGGGCAGCTGCCCACCTCTCCATTCCCCGTTATCTGGCAATCTGATGGACTCCAGACGCGCTCTGTGACACAGCCAACGCTTTTCCTGCGCACTGATTGGATGCGGATGTCGTTGGTTAACAAGTAGCGACTTCTGTATTTTTTCTGGTGTTAGGTTCCCCCCTTTTTAAATTAAAGCTCCAGGCTTGGGCGGCTTGGCTTACCCAAGTGCGGTGAGAGCGAAGGTCAAAGGTCACCAGGGAAGAAGGACGGTCGGCAGCTACTGAGAAGTCACCAACCCTTTAAAAAGAAGCAGTTGTCCAGGAAAAAGATTTCACAGGAGAGCGGCTGGGAGTGCCGGCGAGGCCATTCACCGCGCTCATATTCCCCTAATTAAATTTACAACCTTTATCCAGAAAGGATGTCGCCCTCAGATGGCATTTCCAACCTTATTTTCCAGTTTGTGTTCCGTGGGCCGTTATACTGATAGGGATGAAAATCGCTGAGATCTATATTGATGATTAATATTAAATGAAGAATTGAATCTTTCCAAGTGGCGTTAAAAACCGATCCGAGACCCTGGAACGTCTGCGGCAAATTGTCCCGCTGCAACGGCAAGGTACGGGGGATGGACAGATGTTATTTCATTAGGAACGTGAAATGGTCAACCTTCGCTTCACGTGATTATCTCACAGATTCATGGACTTCATAATTATTACCTCCGAAATTTGGCTTTTAGGGGAGTTCAGCTTTCTAGGTGGGTAATTGGTCCGATCTCAGCAGTCCTTCAACAGACAAGACAGAGCTTTCCAATAAACCTTTATCATTTGTAAGTAACTACTTACAGTATCTCACAAAAGTAAGTACACCCCTCACATTTTTGTAAATATTTTATTCTATCTTTTCATGTGACAACACTGAAGAAATGACACTTTGCTACAATGTAAAGTAGTGAGTGTACAGCTTGTATAACAGTGTAAATTTACTGTCCCCTCAAAATAACTCAACACACAGCCATTAATGTCTAAACCGCTGGCAACAAAAGTGAGTACACCCCTAAGTGAAAATGTCCAAATCAGGCCCAAAGTGTAATATTTTTTTTGGCCATCATTTTCCAGCACTGCCTTAACTTTCTTGGGCATGGAGTTCACCAGAGCTTCTTCAACTCCTCCATGACGACATCACAGAGCTGGTGGATGTTAGAGACCTTCCCCTCCTCCACCTTCTGTTTGAGGATGTCCCACAGATGCTCAATAGGGTTTAGGTCTGGAGACATGCTTGGCCAGTCCATCACCTTTACCCTCAGCTTCTTTAGCAAGGCAGTGGTCATCTTGGAGGTGTTTGGGGTCTTTATGTTGGAATACTGCCCTGCGGCCCAGTCTCTGAAGGGAGGGGGTCATGCTCTGCTTCAGTATGTCACAGTACATGTTGGCATTCATGGTTCCCTCAATGAACTGTAGCCCCCCAGTGCCGGCAGCACTCATGCAGCCCCAGACCATGACACTCCCACCACCATGCATGACTGTAGGAAGACACACTTGTCTTTGTACTCCTCACCTGGTTGCCCCCACACACGCCTGACACCATCTGACACCAAATAAGTTTATCTTGGTCTCATCAGAGCACAGGAGATGTTCCAGTAATCCATGTCCTTAGTCTGCTCGTCTTCAGCAAACTGTTTGCTGGCTTTCTTGTGCATCATCTTTAGAAGAGGCTTCCTTCTGGGATGACAGCCATGCAGACCAATTTGATGCAGTGTGCGGCGTATGGTCTGAGCACTGACAGGCTGACCCCCCCCCCCACCCCTTCACCCTCTGCAGCAATGCTGGCAGCACTCATACGTCTATTTCCCAAAGACAACCTCTGAATATGACGCTGAGCACGTGCACTCAACTTCTTTGGTGGACCATGGTGAGGCCTGTTCTGAGTGGAACCTGTCCTGGTAAACCGCTGTATGGTCTTGGCCACCGTGCTGCAGCTCAGTTTCAGGGTCTTGGCAATCTTCTTATAGCCTAGGCCATCTTTATGTAGAGCAACCATTCTTTTTTCAGATCCTCAGAGTTCTTTGCCATGAGGTGCCATGTTGAACTTCCAGTGACCAGTATGAGAGAGTGAGAGCGATAACACCAAATATAACACACCTGCTCCCCATTCACACCTGAGAGCTTGTAACACTAACGAGTCACATGACACCGGGGAGGGAAAATGGCTAATTGGGCCCAACGTGGACATTTTCACTTAGGGGTGTATTGACTCCATGCCCAAGAGTGTTAAGGCAGTGCTGGAAAATAATGGTGGCCACACAAAATATTGACACTTTGGTCCAAATTTGGACATTGTCACTTAGGGGTGTACTCACTTTTGTTGCCAGCGGTTTAGACATTAATGGCTGTGTGTTGAGTTATTTTGAGGGGACAGTAAATTTACACTGTTATACAAGCTGTACACTCACTACTTTACATTGTAGCAAAGTGTCATTTCGTCAGTGTTGTCACATGAAAAGATAGAATAAAATATTTACACAAATGTGAGGGGTGTACTTACTTTTCTGAGATACTGTACATCCCAGGCCCCGCAAATTATCTCCATGTACTATGTATGTAGAATTCCCCACAAGTGAGCAGAAATTTAAAGAGGAATTCCTGGTATGGGATACTTTCTCCATAGGTACATTGTTTCATCTTGGACCAACTATGTATCTACCATACCTGGCAGATGTCCAGGAAAGCTGGAAATCACTGTAGTAGACACTGCAACCGCAATGCTACTACAACACTACTACACCCCCACTTCAACAACAGTACTACACTCCTACTACTACAACAGCACCCCTACTGTTACAACACCACTACTACAACAGCACCCCTACTGTTACAACACCACTACTACAACACTACACCCCTACAACACCACTACTACAACACTACACCACTACTACAACGCTACTACAACACTACTACGCTGCTTTAATACTTATTTCACTCATTAAAATGCAAATCAATTGATAACTTTTTGGAAATGCGTTTTTCTGGATATTTTTGTTGTTATTCTGTCTCTCACTGGTAAAATAAACCGACCAATAGAATTATAGACTGATCATTTCTTTGTCAGTGGGAAACAGTAGACAATCAACAGGGGGTCAAATACTTTTTCCCTCACTGGATTGGTTTTCAGATTAAGGTATTCTACATTTAACATTTTTTGTTACAGATTTTTTTTTTTATAGCCACAACAATTTAAGCAGTACTTTACATATTGTACATTCACTACAGTCCCTGTCCCAAGGAGCTTACAATCTAAGGTCTCTGGCTCACATACTAGAGCCAACTGGTATCAAACACTGGCGGGCCTCACAGGGTGTCTTCCAGGTACCAAGGCCCCATGTACACGGTGTGTTTAGTCCTGCTGAATAGAAATCTGGCATTTAGCTGTTGGGGGCGGGGAGGGCAGAGCCTTGCTGTTGGCAGCCTGTCGGAGTCTATGAGACGCTGACAGTGGCTGGATGGGGCACCTAAAGGCACGAACGTTCAGGACAGTATGGGCCCAGCGACGAATGCTTCCAATGCAGATATGTGAAGATCTGCGACAATTTAAATCCAAACAGACGCACAATTAAGGAGTGGTCAGGGGCAGGTTTTATTCTATTGCAGTACCTCTTTAGAGCAATGAACAATGCTGAAATCTTATTATAGAATCTGCCCCATAATCTGTTATTCCGCTCCTGTTGTATTGCTTTGCTGTGTGGCAGAATTGATGAACCTCTCCTAAAGTTTGTCAGGGTCTGGATAGTTCAGGTTCAAGGTCACTCAGGATATATAAAGTAATAAAATAAGCATGGGTGTCCGCAAAACTATTTTTAAGGGGGGGGGGGGGTGTAAACATTTTAAGGTCACCCATGCTCCCCCCCTTTGATCCCCCTTTAGAGCAGGCCAGGGTCCCCATAGATCCCCCTTTAGAGCAAGCCAGGGTCCCCCATAGATCCCCCTTTAGAGCAAGCCAGGGTCCCCATAGATCCCCCTTTAGAGCAAGCCAGGGTCCCCATAGATCCCTCTTTAGTCTTACCTTTTCACCTATATTCCCTATGCTACCAGGTTTTCCTGCACCACCAGGTACTCCAGGCTCTCCCTTCAAAGAATATATATATATATATATATATATATATATAGCCAATATGACCCCCTTTAGTGCAGACCAGGATCCCCATAGATCCCCTTTAGAGCATACCAAGGTCCCCATAGATCCCCCTTTAGAGCAGACCAGGCCAGGGTCCCCCATAGATTCCCTTTAGAGTAGGGTCCCTATAAATCTCCCATTAGAGTAGGCCAGGGTCCCCCATAGATCCCCTTTAGAGCAGGGTCCCCATAGATCTCCCATTAGAGTAGGCCAGGGTCCCCCATAGATCCCCTTTAGAGCAGGGTCCCCATAGATCTCCCATTAGAGTAGGCCAGGGTCCCCCATAGATCCCCTTTAGAGCAGGGTCCCCATAGATCTCCCATTAGAGTAGGCCAGGGTCCCCTATAGATCCTCCTTTAGAGCAGACCAGGCCCCCCTATAGATCCCCCTTTAGAGCAGACCAGGCCAGGGTCCCCCATAGATCCCCTTTAGGAGCAGAGTCCCCATAGATCTCCCATTAGAGTAGGCCAGAGTCCCCCATAGATCCCCTTTAGAGCAGGGTCCCCATAGATCTCCCATTAGAGTAGGCCAGAGTCCCCCATAGATCCCCTTTAGAGCAGGGTCCCCATAGATCTCCCATTAGAGTAGGCCAGGGACCCCTATAGATCCTCCTTTAGAGCAGGATTCCCATAGATTCCCCTTTTAGAGCAGGCCAGAAAATTTCCAGGGGGGCCATTTGCCCACCCTTGCAGACGCCCATAAAAATAAGTCTTTGAGAGGGCATTTCTTATAGCATGCCTTTACCAGGTCATATATGACCATTTCCTTTGGTGTTGGTTCATTTTTTGTTCCATCATTACAGTCCAGGAAATACTTTGTGTGCGGGACAATGGGGCAGCGCAGCGCACTCCGGTAATTAAGCAGACACAGGCACACGGACACCAGATATCGCTCACTGTTTGCAGATCATTCAATTACAAAGGTTTCCAAACAACATCCATTCACTGAACCTAATCCAGGATATGGGGGACTGGGAAGGCAGAGATTAAGACAATGCAGAGACGTGCGCACGGCGGGCTAAAATGATCACATGCGCAACAGTGGATTTATACCCCAGAAAATAAACAGATTTACAAATGTATACACTGAGAAATAAAATATATTTACAATGTATACACCGAGAAATAAATATATTTACAAATGTATACACCGAGAAATAAACAGATTTATAATGTATACGCCAAGAAAAAAATATATTTACAATGTATACACCGAGAAATAAATATATTTACAATGTATACACCGAGAAATAAACAGATTTACAATATATACACCGGGAAATAAACAGATTTACAATGTATACACCAGGAAATATTTTATATTTATAATGTATACACCAGGAAATACATTTATTTACAATATAAACACTGGGAAATAAACATATGTATATATGAGAAATAAATATATTTACAATGTATACGCTGAGAAATTGTATATTTATAATGTATACACTGGGAAATAAACATATTTAAAAAGTATAATTGTATAAACTGGGAAATAAATTTATTTACAATGTATAAATCAGGAAATAAACATATTTACAATATATACACCGAGAAATATTTTATATTTACAATATATACACCGAGAAATATTTTATATTTACAATATATACACCGAGAAATATTTTATATTTACAATATATACACCGAGAAATATTTTATATTTACAATGTATACACTGAGAAATAAACAGATTTACAATGTATACACCATGAAATAAATTTACAATGTAAATATGAGAAATAAATATATTTACATACAATGTATACACCAGGAAATAAACAGATTTACAATGTATACATTGAGAAATAAACAAATTTACAATGTAGACCCACTTGCTGACCACCCTATATCAGATTTACTGCTCCATGGCATCGGTTCTGTGCAGAATCGCGTATACAGTATATACAGTACACAATTCTACATTTTGGGGTAGGGGGCGCAAGTACCCGCTTCTGCTGTGATTAGTCACAGCAGAAGATGATCAGTGGGTGCCGGCCAATGAACGTCTGTCGGCACCCGCTGATTGCCGAGGCGACACACTGGACAGGGCTCGGTCCTGACATCAGGGATGTGCTAAGCAGGGAATAAAATCCATCACATTCCCCAGTTAAGGCAGCACACAGTGTATACAAAAACACTGGCTAGGCACACATTTAACCCTGATAGCCCCAGATGTTAACCCCTTCCCAGCCAGTGTCATCAGTACCGTAACCGTGCATATTTTTAGCACTGATCGCGGCATTAGTGTCAGTTAGTGTCTGACTCCTGCTGCAATATCGCAGTCTTGCTATAAGTCGCTGATTGCCGCCATTACTAGTAAAAATGAATGAAAATTCCAGTATATATTCCATATTTTGTAGACGCTATAACCTTTTCACAAACCATTAATATACACTTAGTGTTTTTTTTTTAACCAAAATCTAATTTCTACTTTGTGTTCTCATATATATATATATATATATATATATATATATATATATATATATATATATATATATATATATATATATATATATATATATATATATATATATATATATATATATATATATATATATATATATATATAGGGCAGCTGTCTACCATCCTGTGTGGCCCTCACTAGAACAATTTCTTGTCATGTTTGCAATGTATACACCGGGGAATAAATAGGTTTACAATGTATACACTGAGAAATAAATATATTTGCAATGTATACACTGAGAAATAAATATATTTACAATGTATACAGCGAGAAATAAATATATTTACAATGTATACAGCGATACAAAAAAAAAAAAAACATTTACTATGTATACACCGGGAAAAAAATATATTTACAATTTATACTGCGAGAGAAAAAATATATTTACAAAGTATACACCAGGAAATAAATATATTTATGTATAGAGCAGCTATAATGAATTGAAATGAGATCGCTTTATGTGAACGGAGCGTTCTACAATCTCCTCCAACACAACCCGAACATCACAGCGCTTGTGGAGACCGATATAGAGATCATAGTCACTGTGACATCAGTGCTGAATATATTAATATTTAAATTCGGATTCCAAGTGACAAATAATAACCTGGACGCACTGGGGCCCCGCCCCGAAGTGGCGAAGCATTACACTAACATAGGAGTACATCACAATTTAGACACTACTAACACACAGAGATTTTGGTTCGAAAATTTTCATTTTAAGAACACTCGTCTGATTTTCTAATCCTTAGTGGGGTCAAATCGATGTTCATTTTCTACTGGGGATGATGGGAAAAAAGGGACAGGAAGGAAAACTTTTCTCGATCTAACAGTTTTTCGGACAGTGTATGTGGTTTTTATTCAGAAAAAAACATTCAATTTTAAATTGAATGGTAAACGCAATGACAATTTTCGAACGACATTTGTCCATTCATCGCATGTGAATGTTCATACGAATATTCTCATAAAAAATCCATACATATGTGGCCACATAGAGGTGGTCAGGTTACCCAAAGCGGTGTTAAACCCAAAACCAAAAATGTAATATATTACAGCAATCATTACCTGTGGTGGCTGCATTAGTGGGGAGGAAAGGCTCATTGATGGAGGTGGAGAGGGAAGGCTCATTGATGGAGGTGGGGAGTGAAGGCTCATTGATGGAGGTGGAGAGGGAAGGCTCGTTGATGGAGGTGGGAGAGGGAAGGCTCATTGATGGAGGTGGAGAGGGAAGGCTCATTGATGGAGGTGGGAGAGGGAATGCCCATTGATGGAGGTGGGGAGGGAATGCCCATTGATGGAGGTGGGGAGGGAATGCCCATTGATGGAGGTGGGGAGGGAATGCCCATTGATGGAGGGGGAGAGGGAAGGCTCATTGATGGAGGGGGAGAGGGAAGGCTCATTGATGGAGGTGGGGAGGGAAGGCTCATTGATGGAGGTGGAGAGGGAAGGCTCATTGATGGAGGTGGGGAGGGAAGGCTCATTATGGAGGTGGGAGAGGGAAGGCTCATTGATGGAGGTGGGAGAGGGAAGGCTCATTGATGGAGGTGGGAGGGAAGGCTCATTGATGGAGGTGGGAGAGGGAAGGCTCATTGATGGAGGTGGAGAGGGAAGGCTCATTGATGGAGGTGGGGAGGGAAGGCTCATTGATGGAGGTGGAGAGGGAAGGCTCATTGATGGAGGTGGGAGAGGGAAGGCTCATTGATGGAGGTGGGAGAGGGAAGGCTCATTGATGGAGGTGGGAGAGGGAAGGCTCATTGATGGAGGTGGGGAGGGAAGGCTCATTGATGGAGGTGGGGAGGGAAGGCTCATTGATGGAGGTGGAGAGGGAAGGCTCATTGATGAAGGTGGGAGAGGGAAGGCTCATTGATGGAGGTGGAGAGGGAATGCCCATTGATGGAGGTGGAGAGGGAATGCCCATTGATGGAGGTGGGGAGGGAAGGCTCATTGATGGAGGTGGGGAGGGAAGGCTCATTGATGGAGGTGGAGAGGGAAGGCTCATTGATGGAGGTGGGAGAGGGAAGGCTCATTGATGGAGGTGGAGAGGGAATGCCCATTGATGGAGGTGGAGAGGGAATGCCCATTGATGGAGGTGGGGAGGAAAGGCTCAATGATGAGGTTGGGGGGGGAGGCTCTGATTGAGGCGGGGGGAGGGCAGCTCATTGATTGAGGTGGGGGAGGAACATCGATGGAGGGGGGCAGGAGGCTCATTGATGGAGGTGGGGAGGGGAAGGCTCATTAATGGAGGTGCGTGTGTGTGGGAATGGGGGGGGGGGGGTGTAGGCTTGCCTGTGTAGTCCAATCCAATAGAAGAGCTACTGGAGCTCAAATTGCTGGTGAAGCTCATGCTGGTTGTGACAGAAAGGTGTCAGAACACACAGAGCATTGGTTTGTTGTGTAGCCGCAGGACTGGTAAGGGTGTCCCAGACTGACCCGTGTCCACAGCCAAAAGCCCCTACAATGGGCAAGTGAGCATCAGAACTGGAGCACTGAGCAATGGAAGGAGGTGGCCTGGTCGGATAAATTAATGAATGGTTTGAGGAGCACAAGTTCAAGGTGTTGACTTGGCCTCGACTTTCTCCAGATCTCAAAACAATTGAGCATCTGTGGGATGGAAAAACAAGTCCGACCCATGGAGTTCCCACCTCCAAACATACAGGGCCTAAAGAATCTACCACTGATGGTTTGGTGCTGAATACCACAGCATAACTTCAGAGGTCTGGTGGAGCCCATGCCTGGATGGGTTATAGTGGGTGGTCATAATGTTTTGGCTGGTCAGTGCATTTAGGCTGACAATTTTCTGTGGTTTGAGGTACAAGGTGCCTCATTCTGCAGAGGTACGAATAGATCCGACCAATAAGCAGGGTGCATTCTTTGTTGTGAAGAATTCTGTTTGGAGCCTCCAGCGTTCAGCTGTTTTTTCGGAGTCCTAGCAGTCCAGGTTATCTCCCGGCACACATTATACACGGAGTATTTATCCCAATAAATGGAGCCCCTTCCAATTCCCCTCTAATGGGAGGTCAGGGCTGGAGGTACAGAGGCCCTGGTAGGACATAATAGCGATGGAATTGTAAATGTCGATTTATGAGGACAGAATTAGATGTGGCCGGGGAGGGGAAGCTTCCCATTGAGCTCAGCGCCCGGGATAAAGAGAGCGGATTTTCTATCTGACTGTGTCGCATTCGATTTTCAGAGGTGTGCGGCACCAGGTATATGTCATTAGTAACACTCCGCTCGGTAATGAATCCTTTTATTTATCCGCCTCATAGCTCATGAATACATAACTAGCCGGCTTCCTGGCGCATCTGGCTCCCGAGCTTCACAGAACTTAATTCTGCGCCCAAAGACGAGAGAGAAAGAGTGCAGCTGGGGCTGGCCTTAAAGAGACAGCAGAGTGCAGGGGAGAAGAGAGGCGAAGGAGAGAGAGAGAGAAAGAGAAGGAGAGAAGAGAAAGAGAAGGAGAGAGAGAGAGAGAAGGAGAGAGAGAAGGAGAGAGAGAGAAGTGAGAGAGAGAGAGAGAAGGAGAGAGAGAAGGGAGAGAGAGAGAGAGAGAGAAGGAGAGAGAGAGAGAGAGAGAGAAGGGAGAGAGAGAGAGAGAGAAGGAGAGAGAGAGAAGGAGAGAGAGAGAGAGAAGGAGAGAGAGAGAGAGAAGGAGAGAGAGAGAGAAGGAGAGAGAGAGAGAGAAGGAGATGAGAGAGAGAGAGAGAGAGGAGAGAGAGAGAGAAGAGAGGAGAAGGAGAG
>NC_138779.1:222084228-222126307 GCF_965119305.1 Pelophylax lessonae | reverse complement strand
GAGAGGAATGAATGAATGAGGAGAGAGGAATGAATGAATGAGGAGAGAGAGGGAGGAATGAGTGAATGAGGAGAGAGAGAGGGAGGAATGAGTGAATGAGGAGAGAGAGAGGGAGGAATGAGTGAATGAGGAGAGAGAGAGGGAGGAATGAATGAATGAGGAGAGAGGGAGGAATGTATGAGGAGAGAGAGAGGAATGAATGAGGAGAGAGAGAGAGGAATGAATGAGGAGAGAGAGAGGAATGAATGAATGAGGAGAGTAATGAATGAGGGGAGAGAGAGAGAAATGAATGAGGGGAGAGAGAGAAAGGGAGAGGAGAGAGTGTAACAGGAAATGAGGAAGGAGAGAAAAGGGGGGGGGGAGAAGGATATATTTTGTGCATACGCTGCCCTACAGCGTATGCACAAATCGCATTCTCATTGGCTCGGCGGCAGGGGAAGGCGGCGCCGTCTCCCAGAAGTGGGGAAGGGTATCTGTCAAAAACAGGTACCCTGTTCTCCCCTCCCCCCTGATAGGTGCCAAATGTGGCACCGGAGGGGAGGAGGAAGCAGATGAGCGGAAGTTCCACTTTAATTGCTTTGGCTATGCCAAAATGTATTTGATCCTGCCAATAAATCAAATTTTAGGGAAGAAAGAGATAGAGAGAACGCACAAACACTTCACAAAGACATTTTGTCCCAAATATTATTTTAATAAACATAAACCTTTTATAATGCAACCATAGAACTCTGGAAATAGATTACAATACAATTAGTGTGAATGGATTTAGGACTGCATTGTGGTGCGTTATAAGATAAGATCGCACACAAAGTTCTAGATTTTTCCCCCAGATTGTACATAGAATGCCATGTAGAATATTATTCTATTTTTTTTTACTTTGTTTTCATACATTGACCATATAAAACTTTATATATAATTCAGGTGATAGATATAACAACCAGCGACAATCACAGATGTCCCGGGAAGGTTTGGAACAATGTGACCTGACAACAATGTGACAACTGATACCAGAATCTGAGCGCCGTCCTCTGGGTCTGCTGGTGCCGCAGTGACATAAATACAGGAACTATGGGCACCTGTCTGTGAAATTGGCACGCATGCTGGGAAGTTTCTGTTTCAGAAGGAAAATCTGACCAGGCAGCAACTTCTCAGGTTACAGAAAAATTGCCAAAATGATGGTTTGACAGCAAATGGCCCGTATCCAAGTGTGAGAAGAAAGTCCAGATATGAATTGTGTGAAAGCATAGAAGGCTCGGGGGTCCGCAGCGCTTTGGCAATTTATTTTTTTTCTAACATAGAGGACATTTTTGTCACTTTAAAAGGGACTTTCGCCTCCAATCACCTGGGAGCTCATTTATTCCCAAATCAGGGACTCTTGTGTTGCCGGTGGCAGCAGCACGGATCTCCTACTCTCGGTTTCAATGTTTTTATTAAAATTTTATAAAAACAAAGAAAAGAAAATGAGATAATAAAAAAGAACATGTCTTCCCCAATTATCCAACATATACGGTAATCAAAAAATTGCAAGCCCACCAGTTTATGCCAAGAAATCTTCTTGAGATAAGGAAAAACTTCCCAAACTGTACGGAACATTCCAACCTTGTGGGCTTTCTTCTATGCTGAGTAAAGGTTTACGTTCGTATAAAATACAATAACGCACACCAAACTCGTATAAAATACAATAAAGCACACCAAACTCGTATAAAATACAATAACGCACACCAAACGTTTGTATAAAATACAATAAAGCACACCAAACTCGTATAAAATACAATAACGCACACCAAACTCGTATAAAATACAATAAAGCACACCAAACTCGTATAAAATACAATAACGCACACCAAACTCGTATAAAATACAATAACGCACACCAAACGTTTGTATAAAATACAATAAAGCACACCAAACTCGTATAAAATACAATAAAGCACACCAAACTCGTATAAAATACAATAAAGCACACCAAACATTTGTATAAAATACAATAAAGCACACCAAACGTTTGTATAAAATACAATAAAGCACACCAAACGTTTGTATAAAATACAATAAAGCACACCAAACTCGTATAAAATACAATAAAGCACACCAAACATTTATATAAAATACAATAAAGCACACCAAACATTTATATAAAATACAATAAAGCACACCAAACGTTTGTATAAAATACAATAAAGCACACCAAACATTCGTATAAAAAACAATAAAGCACACCAAACGTTCGTTTAAAATACAATAAAGCACATCAAACTTTCATTCCTGAACAAGAAAACAAAATTATATAAATTCGTGTCAGGACTCCATCCCCAAGGACAGGCATCACTTCCCAGTTTGACGATTGGGAGAACCCAGTAATGATAACCTCGGAGTTTTAGAGTAGAGAAAAAAAAGAAAAAGGAAAAGAGTAAAGATGAAAGAAGAGAGAAAATGAATTGGACCAGACCCCACACTCCGAACCCCACAGTTCCAGAACCCGGGCCGCCGGCCACAAAGCTAAGAGTCACCAGTTAGATATCAGATCCATGGCTCCCATCTTCATTTTATCATTTGGCATTGCGGACATACGTTCATTCACCATAATTCAAGAAAGTTTGTGCTTGAGCTGTTCGAATAGCAGGGCAGGCGACTTCCAGGACTTCGCTATTGTAATTTTTGCAGATGTAAATACAAAAGGTTATGAGTCGTCTCTGGGCCTTCGTGGCAGTCTCCACCTTATGACTCAACAGGGCCTGTTTTTGGGATTTAGTTACGTTAACTTGGGTGAGAGTATAAATACAATTATACACCCTGATCCAATACCGCCTAACTTTGTGGCATTGCCACCAGACATGATACAAGATCTCCTACTCTCATGCAGTAATGAGGAAGATTGCAGAGATCAATCAATCTTTCTACCTCTTTTCAAAACACTTAGTCCCCCTCATCTGGAAGGTTCAGTTTTGGTCACCAATCCTCAGGAAGGACCTTGTTGTATTAGAGTTACAAGGGGGGTCAGCCATAGGGGGGCAGAGGAGCTTGTCCACTGGAGGAGCTTGGCTATGGGGAGGAAGGGGGGAACTGAGGAGCTCGGCTATGGGGGGGGGGAAGCTTGGCCACTGGAAATCAGCTATGGGGGGGCCGAAGAGCAGCATGGTCACTGGAGGAGCTCAGCTATTCGGTGGCAGAGGAGCTCAGCCATTAGAGGAGCTCAGCTATGGAGGGAATGGAGGGGTTTGGCCTCAGGAGGAGCAGAGGAGCTCAGCCACTGAAGCAGCTCGGTCACTGGAGGAGCTCAGCCAAGGGAGGAGCAGAGGAGCTCAGCCATTAGAGGGAATGCAGGAGCTCGGCCACTGGAGGAGCTCGGCTTTGGGGGGGCAAAGGAGCTCAGCCACTGGAGAAGCTCAGTCATGGGGGGGGGGGGGGAGGGGCAGAGGAGTTCAACCACTAGAGGAGCTCAGCTAAGGAGGAACTCGGCTACAGGAGGAGCGGAGGAGCTCGGCCACTGGAGCAGCTCAGTCATTAGCGGAGCTTGGCCACTCGAAGAGCAGAGAAGCTCAGCCACTCTAGGAGAAGAGGAGCTCGGCCACCAGAGGAGCTCAGCTAAGGAGGGAATGGAGAAGATCAGCAATTGCAGGAGTTCGGCCACTGAGGAGCTCAGTCATTGGAGGAGCTCGGCCACTGAAGGACCAGAGGAGCTCGGTCATTGGAGGAGTAGAGGAGCTCATTCATACAAAACACATGCGTTGGACGGGATGAAGCCTTTTTCACCCTTGGGCTTGACAAAGCCCAGGCGCCAGGCTGCCATGGCGACTGGGAATTGTGCTCTGGCACCTAGGCTACACTGCAGTCTGGATTTCCCCTATGTGCCCCCCCCCTCCCCCCCCCGCGCGCGGTTGCGTGAACTAAGGTCAGGCTGGCTGCTAATTGAGGCCATGACTTTGTGGCCTGTTGGAGCGGGATACATGCTCCTTTGTGCGAAGGGGAATCCTCCTCTGGTGGGCAGGGCTGTGATGAGTGTGGCTGAGGGCTTCCCTTGCTTCCCCTCACTGCCCGCCCACCTCTGATACTTTCATGGGCAGGGCTGTGATGAGTGCAGCTGAGGGCTTCCCTTGCTTGCTTACTGCCTGCCCACCTTCTCAGTTTGACAGCTGGGGTTACGGTCGCCGCCTTGATCTGTCACCCTTTCTTTACCATCGGTGAAGCCTATCAGTGCAGCCTCATCAGTGCCACCTCATCAGTGCAAATCAGTGCACATTATTGCAGCCTCATCAGTGCAAATCAGCGCACATTATTGCAGCCTCATCAGTTCCGCCTCATTAGTGCACATCAGTGCAGCCTCATCAGTGCAGCCTCATCAGTGCACATTAGCGCCCATCATAGCAGCTTCATCAGTGCCACCTTATCAATGCCCATCAGTGCCACCTCCTCAGCGCACATCAGTTAAGGAGTAAAAAATTCCTTATTTGCCAAATTTTATAACAAACTAAAAAATATATATTTTTTTGTTTCTTTTTAAATGTACCGTCTTTTTTTAGCTGAGCACCAGGAGTGAGCAATTCCTATTGCCTGACGCCCCAGACATGCAGTCCCAGGTGCTGGGCAGCGGATTTAAAAAAACTGGCTGCTAACTTTTTTAGCTGGCTCCTAGATTCAAAACAAAATTTGTCAAGCCCTGTTATAAACAATGTAACTAAGTACTGCAAAGATAAAATGGCGAGGCACAGGTTGCTATGGGCAACACAGAGGGTTGGTATATCAGGCATTTGGTGCAGGGAAATATAAATGCATCTGCAGTCACCTAGGTTGGTCGGGGTTGTTGTCCATTACAGGGAGGAGAAAGATGTTATTCAGTCATTTTCACACGATAGCGACTCAGGTAAGAGCAGCGATTATGAACCGTGAAATATCCCCTTCCGCACAGGCTCTATAAAAAGGTATATATATATATATATATATATCTGGACGCAGCCCACTCCAAAACACAGGCGGAAAAAAAACAAAAAACAAACGGCGAGCGAAGCGAACGCAGCCGCCCCCGTCGCCATGAGCCCACCCCATCTTTGTGCAAATGCAGCGGCTGTGTACAAAGTGAATCGGGAATAAGTGAGGCCGTAACAGGCGTGAAAACACACTGAGCCACTCATACATGCAGACAATTTCACTGCATAATAGACTATCAGGCAGGATACAATTTAAATTAAAAAATGCAATTTTCACCTTGAAATGAACAAATGATTACAATTTCTATACAAATTAAGGCATTCAGTCTGCCTTTGAGTACTGCCACCCAGCCATAAAATCTATCATAATTACCATGAAATACATTTTCAAATATTTTGATTTTTGTCCGCTGCCTTTAAAATACACAAGCGAAGCAGATACGTGGCTCGCCGCGCCCCCCACCTCCCGGAGAAAAACACATTAAAAAAGAAAAGAAAAACTGTCCAGAGATTAAACTTTCCCTCCTCTATCCGCACGGCGAGATAAAATGGGCTAAAGGGAGAAACATAATAAAAAAAAAAAGAGAAAAAAGAAAAGCAAAGAGAATGGATAAAAAAAAAAAACAAAACAAAAAACGGCGATTGAGAAACGCTTGTCGCCAAAAGCCCGGAGATTTATCAGAATTATTTCTCCTATCTGTAAAAAATCACATTTGCTGCCCACGCCCCGGCGCTTTGTCCGCTTTAGTTTTTTTTTTTTTTTTCTAGTTTCATCATCTGGTGACAATTAGGATGGTGACTGATTGGCGCGATTAATCGGCACAGCTCATGAATTCTTAAAGGCCAATTCCTTCTCATAAAAAGGCGCCAATATGGGACGATGAAATATGAAAAGATACTTTGTAGCGCTTGGAGATCTGTTGGTGAAAAGTTTCCCCGCTCGGTCTTACCATGTGAGGGAGTCAAAGACATCACCTTTATCCTCCGTCCATGTTACCAATCGCTTCCTTAGCGATCGATAATTCTCATGTGTGAATTCAAGGCTCTTATATCATCAGGACAAAGTAACCGAATGTAACACAAAGTAACGAATGAATATAAAGTAACTGAATGCAATACAAAGTAACAAATGAATAACTAATGAATATAAAGTAACTGAATGTAATACAAAGTAACTGAATGAATATAAAGTAACTGAATGAATATAAAGTAACGAATGAATATAAAGTAACTGAATGAATATAAAGTAACGAATGAATATAAAGTAACTGAATGTAACACAAAGTAACGAATGAATATAAAGTAACTGAATGTAACACAAAGTAACAAATGAATAACGAATGAATAACGAATGAATATAAAGTAACTGAATGTAATACAAAGTAACGAATGAATAACGAATGAATATAAAGTAACCGAATGTAATACAAAGTAATGAATGAATATAAAGTAACTGAATGTAATACAAAGTAATGAATGAATATAAAGTAACTGAATGCAATACAAAGTAACAAATGAATAACTAATGAATATAAAGTAACTGAATGTAATACAAAGTAACAAAATAATATAAAGTAACTGAATGTAATACGAAGTAATGAATGAATATAAAGTAACTGAATGTAACACAAAGTAACGAATGAATAACGAATGAATATAAAGTAACCGAATGTAATACAAAGTAATGAATGAATATAAAGTAACTGAATGTAATACAAAGTAACGAATGAATAACTAATGAATATAAAGTAACTCAATGTAATACAAAGTAACAAACTAATATAAAGTAACTGAATGTAATACGAAGTAACGAATGAAGAAAAAGTAACTGAATGTAATACAAAGTAATGAATGAATATAAAGTAACAATGTAATACTTTACATGCATTCATTACTTTGCATTACATTGTTACTTTATATTCATTCGTTACTTTGTATTACATTCAGTTACTTTACTTTATATTCATTCATTACTTTGTATTCATTCGTTACTTGTTTATTACATTCAGTTACAAAGTAACAAATGAATATAAAGTAACTGAATGTAATACAAAGTACCGAATGAATATAAAGTAACAATGTAATGCAAAGTAACGAATGAATATAAAGTAACTGAATGTAATACAAAGTACCGAATGAATATAAAGTAACAATGTAATGCAAAGTAACGAATGAATATAAAGTAACTGAATGTAGAACAAAGTAACAAATTAATAGAAAAGTAACTGATTGTAATACAAAAGTAACAAACTAATATAAAGTAAATGAATGTAATACAAAGTAACAAATGAATATAAAGTAACAATGTAATACTTTATATTCATTCGTTACTTTGCATTACATTGTTACTTTATTTTCATTCGTTACTTTGTATTCATTCGTTACTTTGTAACTGAATGTAATACAAAAGTAACAAAATAATATAAAGTAACTGAATGTAATATAAACCAATTGAAAGTAATACAAAGTAACAAATAAATATAAAGTAACTGATTGTAATACAAAGTTATTGAATGTAATATAAAGTTACTGCTTGTAAAAAATTCATTAACTTCATTGGTCATTCAGTAACTTTGTATTCATTCATTACTTTGTATTACATTCAGTAACTTTATATTAGATTCAAAGTTATTGAAAGAAATACAAAGTTATTAAAGAGGAAGTAAAGTCATGAATAATACACATTTTCTTGTTGTTTACCTGCAAAATAAATGCATAATGTGCTAGCATGCAACGCATACTAGCACATTATGTGACACTTACCTGCAAACGAAGCCCCGCCTCCAGGTGGCCATATTGCATTTTATTTTAAAATGACAGCGGCTGCAGATTGAAAAAGAAAGATCATTGTTAATAAAGTTCAATTCCAAAACGACTCATAGCAATTATATATACAGTGAATGTGAAAAGTATTCACAGCGCTTCACTTCTTCCACATTTTATGTTACAGCCTTATTCCAACATGGATTCCATTCATTTTCCTAAAATTTCTCCAAACCCCTCCCCCATAATGACAACGTGAGAGAAATGTGTTTGATATCTTTGCAAATTTATTAAAAATAAAAAAAATAAAAAATCCCATGTACATAAGTATTCACACCCTTTGTGACCAAAATTGAGCTCAGGTGCCTCCTGTTTCCACTGATCATCCTTGAGATGTTTCTGCAACTTGATTGGAGTTCACCTGTGGTAAATTCAGTTGATTGGACATGGTTTGGAAAGGCACACACCTGTCTATAGACGGTCCCACAGGTAACAGTGCATGTCCGAGCACAAACCAAGCTATGAAGTCCAAGGAATTGTCTGTAGACCTCGGAGACAGGATTGTATGGAGGCACAGATCGGGGGAAGGGTACAGAAACATTTCTGCAGCATTGAAGGTCCCAATGAGCACAGTGGCCTCCATCATCCGTAAATGGAAGCAGTTTGGAACCACCAGGACTCTTCCTAGAGCGGCCGCCCGGCCAAACTGAGCGATCGGGGGAGGGGGGCCTTAGTCAGGGAGGAGACCAAGAACCCGATGGTCACTCTGACAGAGCTCCAGCATTTCTCTGTGGAGAGAGGAGAACCTTCCAGAAGAACAACCATCTCTGCAGCACTCCACCAATCAGGCCTGTATGGGTGTGGCCAGAAGGAAGCCACTCCTCAGGAAAAGTCACATGACAGCCCGCCTGGAGTTTACCAAAAGGCACCTGAAGGACTCTCAGACCATGAGAAACAAAATTCTCTGCTCTGATGGAACAAAGATTGAACTCTTTGTCCTGAATGGGAAGCGTCATATCTGGAGGAAACCAGGCACCGCCCATCTCCTGGCCAATACCATCCCTACTGTGAAGCATGGTGGTGGCAGCATCATGCTGTGGGGATGTTTTTCAGCGACAGGAACTGGGAGATTAGTCAGGATGGAGGGAAAGATGAATGCAGCAATGTACAGAGACATCCTTGATGAAAACCTTCTCCAGAGCGCTCCGGACCTCAGACTGGGGTGAAGGTTCATCTTCCAACAGGACAACGACCCTAAGCACACAGCCAAGATAACAAAGGAGCGGCTACTGGACAACTCTGTGAATGTCCTTGAGTGGCCCAGCCAGAGCCCAGACTTGAACCCGATTGAACATCTCTGGAGAGATCTGAAAATGGCTGAGCACCGACCCTCCCCCATCCAACCTGATGGAGCTTGAGAGGTCCTGCAAAGAAGAATGGGAGAAACTTCCCAAAAATAGGAGTGCCAAGCTTGTAGCATCATACTCAGAAATACTGGAGGCTGGAATTGGTGCCAAAGGAGCTTCACCAAAGTATTCAGCAAAGGGTGTGAATACTTATGTACATGGCAAAGGGTGTGAATACTTATGTACATGGCAAAGGGTGTGAATACTTATGTACATGGCAAAGGGTGTGAATACTTATGTACATGGCAATGGGTGTGAATACTTATGTACATGGGATTTTTTATTTTAATACATTTGCAAAGATTTCAAACAAACTTCTCTCACGTTGTCATTATGGGGGAGGGGTTTGTAGAATTCTGAGGAAAATAATGAATGGAATCCATGTTGGAATGCGGCTGTAACATAAAATGTGGAAGAAGTGAAGCTCTGTGAATACTTTCCAAATACAAACTAGAGTAATAAAAAAAGAAGTTTAAATTATTGTCTACAGCAGCCAATCAGAATGCAGCTGTCACCTAAAAGCTGAAGTTTATTCTGCTTATATTTTGCTTTTCCTGCTTTCTCATCAACATGCCAATAACATTTTTTAATTAAAAACGGTTTTCATTATAGTCCTTAATTTATACCTAGTGATGTCATCACTGGATCTCTGTGCTTCTATATGCAATGCAGGCAGATCATGGCAGGTGGGAGGGGCCTTATTTTATACCCAGTGATGTCATCACTGGATCTCTGTGCTTCTATATGCAATGCAGGCAGATCATGGCAGGTGGGAGGGGCCTTATTTTATACCCAGTGATGTCATCACTGGATCTCTGTGCTTCTATATGCAATGCAGGCAGATCATGGCTGGTGGGAAGGGATTTATTTTATACTTAGTGATGTCATGACTGGATCTCTGCGCAGGGCTGGATTAACATAGGGGCTATTGGAGCTGCAGCTCCAGGCCTCTACCTTCATATAGGCCCAGCAGGGGCTGGCTGGCCATTTGGGCAATGCCACTGCCCTACTACCATCCACTGCCCCTATTGAAGCCATCCGCCGCCAACCCCCCAACATCCCCCCCCCTTATTGGAAAAAAATATCTAAAAATTAAATTGTTAAAAATACAAAATTGAAATTGTAAAAAAAAAAGTAAATTAATAAAAATATTATTGATACCATTCCCTGCCCCACTGCCAACCCCCAATACCCCCCCCTTTTAAAAACAATATATAAACATTTTAATTGTAAGAAAATAAATAAATAATAAAAATGAATACTTATACCATCGACTGCCAACCCCCGCCCCCATTTTAAAAGAAATATATAAAAAATTAAAATTGTAAGAAAAATAAAAATAATACTGATACCATTCACTGCCCCCCAAAAGCATTGTGAAAAAAAAATAATAAAAAATTAAAAATTGTAAAAAAAAAATTGTAAATTAAATAAACAAAGTTAAAAAACTACTGACCCAGTCCACTGCTCTACTTACAACATCCATGCCACCCCCCCCCCCAGAAAGCATTGTGGGAAAATGTAAAAAAAAAAAAAATGAAACGCCCACTTGTGATACTTCACCTCCATGATTGAAAAAACTGATCACTAGGGGCGAGCCAGGGAAAGTCAGAAATCCAATGAATGAAAGGGGCGGGGCCAGGGACAATCAGGCTGGGGAGGAAAGGGCTAAATAATGCTTAACATCCTAGAATAAAGAAAGGGATGGTCAGCACCAAAAAACAGTATTCCTTTATTGAAAACATGCATAACGCTTTAAAACATAACCTACGCGTTTCGGATGTTAGTCACGGCTACACACCTGTTTACTTAATATCCTCCGGCCAGGAAATGGGGCGGGGCTCTATCTGACTTGCTGCAGCTTCTAATGCACACGGTGAGAAGCTCACAGTGTGCGGAGAAATCAGAGGAAGCTGTTTTAGTCCAGGGGGAGGAGCCGCCACACCTGTGCAAGACAGAAGGGGGGAGGAGCTGCCACACCTGTGCAAGACTGAAGGGGGAGGAGTCGCCACACCTGTGCAAGACTGAAGGGGGAGGAGCCCCACACCTGTGCAAGACTGAAGGGGGAGGAGCCGCCACACCTGTGCAAGACTGAAGGGGGAGAAGCCGCCACACCTGTGCAAGACTGAAGGGGGAGGAGCCGCCACACCTGTGCAAGACTGAAGGGGGGAGGAGCCGCCACACTTGTGCAAGACTGAAGGGGGGAGGAGCCGCCACACTTGTGCAAGACTGAAGGGGGGAGGAGCCGCCACACCCTTGCAAGACTGAAGGGGGAGGAGCCGCCACACCCGTGCAAGACTGAAGGGGGAGGAGCCGCCACACCCGTGCAAGACTGAAGGGGGAGGAGCCGCCACACCTGTGCAAGACTGAAGGGGGAGGAGCCGCCACACCTGTGCAAGACTGAAAGGGGAGGAGCCGCCACACCTGTGCAAGACTGAAGGGGGAGGAGCCGCCACACCTGTGCAAGACTGAAGGGGGGAGGAGCCGCCACACCTGTGCAAGACTGAAGGGGGGAGGAGCCGCCACACCTGTGCAAGACTGAAGGGGGAGGAGCCGCCACACCCGTGCAAGACTGAAGGGGGAGGAGCCGCCACACCCGTGCAAGACTGAAGGGGGAGGAGCCGCCACACCTGTGCAAGACTGAAGGGGGAGGAGCCGCCACACCTGTGCAAGACTGAAAGGGGAGGAGCCGCCACACCTGTGCAAGACTGAAGGGGGAGGAACCGTCACACCTGTGCAAGACTGAAGGGGGGAGGAGCCGCCACACCTGTGCAAGACTGAAGGGGGGAGGAGCCGCCACACCTGTGCAAGACTGAAGGGGGAGGAGCCGCCACACCTGTGCAAGACTGAAGGGGGAGGAGGCCGCCACACCTGTGCAAGACTGAAGGGGGGGGTTGAAGTTCAGCTTTAAAATGGCAGGTCAAGTTTTCTGACTTTTTTTTTTAACTCAGTGATAAATAGAACATCTGTGGCTGCAATACTCTTCAACCTGGAGCTGTCCCCTGCAGTACCCCTTCTCCACCACAAGATGTCCTTAGTCTTCCCTATAAAGGACTATCAGGGTCACTCACTAAGTATAAGGTGTCATGTCCCGGAGTCAGGCCCTGTTCACACTGCTGCGATTTTGCCACACTTTTCCAGCACGACCAAAGCGCATGAAAAACAGTTCCCTTCGAAGTCTGTTTACACCTCTGACTGCTTTTTCTTTTTTTTGAAGCGCGCTGCATTTTTATAAAGTCCTGCTTGCTGCATCTTTGGTGTCCTGTTTGAAAAACGCATCTTCCATTATAGTCAGTGCAAACGCACCAAAAACACACCGCGTGATTTACATGTCAATTTTTCCCAGGTGACCAGGGATGAAAACGCATGGAAAATGCATAAGCACTGCGATACATCAGGACAACGCATTATTTGCTTCTCATCTGGCCTATAGTAGAATAACTAATTACTTCTGGGTGGATGTCACATGATGTCCTACCCAAAAACGCACCTTGCGCGCCCCATGGGCCATGCTGCGGCACAATCTAACAGCTGCTGTGTCCACCGGCCATTCATTGTGTAGTTTTCTGTGATTGGGCACAATGATCACATGGTACACACAGGGACAATCACAGCTTATCACAATAGTAAGCACTGAATGAATGGATTTCAATCAGGACGCACCTTGCGTGCCCCATGGGCCATGCTGCGGCGCGATCTAACACCCGCTGTGTCAACCAGACAGAGGATGTTGGATCAATGTGCAGGCCCGCTGCTGATACCATGTGATCGCTGTGCCCAATCACAACTGCACACAATGGATGGCTTCATGTGTAATTCTCTGTGATTGGTCACAGTGATCACATGGTACAGACAGGGCCAATCACAGCTAATCACAATAGTACACGCTGAATGAATGGATTTCAATCAGAAAAATTATTGCTTATAACAGTGAAAATTCACTGTTATGAGCAATCATAGTGTGAAAAAAAAAATCACGGTCACCTCCCTAGAGTAGTAGAATGTTACTATGTAACACTGTATGAAAAAAAAAAAAAGAAAGAAGAAAAAAAATCATCGAATAATTGAATTTATTTATTTATTTAACATATTGTCACCCGTCAGTGTCCCTGGTCCCCACCACACCAGTTATATGATGACACTGTACTGCACTGGTGACAGTGTGTACAAATTTTTTTTTTAAAAATCGTGAAAAACACAAATTTTCTAAAATGTTGTCATTTTTAAAAAAAATTGTGAAAAAAAAAAAATTACAACTTCCAAAAAATCTCGCCCTGCCTCCTACTAAATCATTGCTTATAGCAATGAAATTCACGGTTATAAGCAATCGTATAGTGTGAAATATATATATATATATATATATATATATATATATATATATATATATATATATATATATATAGAAGATGAAAAGTAGAAAGAAGAAGAAAAAAAAAAAAAATCATTGAATTTATTTATTTTTTTATATTGTCACCCGTCAGTGTCCCTGGTCACCACCACACCAGTTATATGAGGACGCTGTACTGCACTGGTGACAGTGTGTAAAAAAAAAAAAAAAATGTAAAAAAAATCGTGAAAAACACAAATTTTCTAAAATGTCATTTTTCAAAAAAATTGTGAAAAAAAAAATTACAACTTCCAAAAAATCTCGCCCTGCCCCCTACTAAATCATTGCTTATAGCAGTGAAATTCACGGTTATAAGCAATCATATAGTGTGAAAAAAAATATATAAAAAAGGAAGAAGAAAAGTAGAAAGAAGAAGAAAAAAAAAAATCATTGAATTTATTTATTTTTTTAACATATTGTCACCAGTCAGTGTCCCTGGTCACCACCACACCAGTTATATGACGACGCTGTACTGCACTGGTGACAGTGTGTACAAAAAAAATTTAAAAAATCGTGAAAAACACAAATTTTCTAAAATGTTGTCATTTTTAAAAAAAATTGTGAAAAAAAAATTACAACTTCCAAAAAATCTCGCCCTGCCTCCTACTAAATCATTGCTTATAGCAATGAAATTCACGGTTATAAGCAATCATATAGTGTGAAATATATATATATATATATATATATATATATATATATAAAGAAGATGAAAAGTAGAAAGAAGAAGAAAAAAAAAAAAAATCATTGAATTTATTTATTTTTTTATATTGTCACCCGTCAGTGTCCCTGGTCACCACCACACCAGTTATATGAGGACGCTGTACTGCACTGGTGACAGTGTGTAAAAAAAAAAAAAAAAAATGTAAAAAAAATCGTGAAAAACACAAATTTTCTAAAATGTCATTTTTCAAAAAAATTGTGAAAAAAAAAATTACAACTTCCAAAAAATCTCGCCCTGCCCCCTACTAAATCATTGCTTATAGCAATGAAATTCACGGTTATAAGCAATCATATAGTGTGAAAAAAATATATAAAAAAGGAAGAAGAAAAGTAGAAAGAAGAAGAAAAAAAAAATCATTGAATTTATTTATTTTTTTAACATATTGTCACCAGTCAGTGTCCCTGGTCCCCACCACACCAGTTATATGACGACGCTGTACTGCACTGGTGACAGTATGTACAAAAAAATAAAAAAATTGAGGGAAAAAAAACAACAAAAAAAAAAAATCACAATTTTCTAAAATGTCTTCATGTACCAAAAAATTGTGAAAAAAAAAATTACTACTTCAAAAAACCTCGCCCTGCCTCCTAATTATCTTATTCAGTCTACTTTCCAAAGAGGGGGGATTTGGGGGGGGAGGGGCTGTATTTGTATTGTCCGGGCATTTTCAGGTCTCAAGAAATGAGATCGGCCGTCAGTACATCAGGATCGATCGATCAGATATATATCCCCATAGTTTGTGGACTCTATAACTTTCCTACAGACTAAATAATATACACTGATTTGGGTTACTTTCACCAAAGAAATTTAACAGAATATATTTTGGGCTAAATTAATGAAGAACGCAGATTAGTGAATTTTTTTTTTTTATCAGAAAGAAAGAAAAATGCGTTTTTCCAAATTTTTTGGGTTCATTTAGCACACACGCAGCCACATCCCTGCACAGTTAGAAACACACCCCTAGGGACACACTTAACCCCTCCCTCCCCAATAAAGTTAACCCCTTCCCTGCCAGTGTCATTTTTGCAGTAACAATGCATATGTATAGCACTGATTACTGTAGTAATGTCACTGGTAACCCCAAAAGTGTCAAAAATGTCAGTCAGGGGTCCGACCTATCCGCTGCAATGTCGCAGTACCGAAAAAAAAAAAAAAAAAAAAAAAAAAATCGCAGATCGCCGCCATTACTCGTAAAAAAAAAAAAAAAAAAAGACAAAAATCTTTCCCTTAGTTTTGCGCAAACCAATCAAAATACGCTTTTTGTGATTTTTTGTTACCAAACATAGGTAGCAGAAAACAAATTGGCCAAAAATTTAAAAAGAAATTTTGATTTTTACATTTTTTTTTGGGGAATTTCATATAAAAAAATGTGAAAAACATTGTTATTTTTGCAAAATTGTCTTTTTTGTTTATAGCACAAAAAGTAAAGATTGCACAGGTGATCAAATACCACCAAAAGAAAGCTCTGTTTGTGGGAAAAGAAGGACGCCAAATTCGTTTAGGTACAGCGTCGCACGACCGCGCAATTGTCCGTTAAAGTCACGCAGTGCCGAATCGCAAAATAGGGTCTGGTCAGGAAGGGGGTAAAATCTTCCGGGGCTTGAGTGGTTAAAATCTGAAAGCTGAAAATTGGCCAGGGCAGGAAGGGGGTGAGGGGAGTGTCCAGTAGTATTGAAGGGGTTCAAAACACTAAAGGCGCAATATGAGTTTTTAAAAACTTCCCCAGTCCCCAACAGCGCGGGATTCACGCAGGGGCTGAGGGCGGGGCTTGCTGCGCAGTACAACCATCAAATTCAATAACACTGATACCTAAAAATATAGCAGATAATAAAACCCGAATCCCCCCTCCCCCGCACCGCACCTTATCACAGCAAAATCATTGGATACAATAATACAAGACAACCAATCAGATATCATTTAAAGAGGAACTCCACTTTTGTTGAGCCCCCCCCCCCCCCTCCCCCTCCCGGGTGATCTGTGTACATTGCAGAGATTGTAAGGCTGGCCATACATGTTCAATTTTTGTTGTACGATTTTCTGATTCAGATTTACCACAAACCACATAATGTGAGGTCAAAGCTAAACAACATTTCACCTGTATCTAATTATTAGGCCGGCCTTTGTACTACATAGTTGAAGGTAAATTTCAAGAAAATTTGAAGAAAATTGGATCATGTATGGCCAGCCTTACACACTTTGTGTCAGATCCCTACCTTGTGTCTCTGAGAAGGAATATCTGTGTGTTTGGATGTGCAGAGTGATGGGAAGGGGAGGGATCCTCGATGGGAAGGGGAGGGATCATTGATGGGAAGGGGAGGGATCATTGATGGGAAGGGGAGGGATCATTGATGGGAAGGGGAGGGATCCTCGTTACCAATCAGCTGTTGCACCTGCAGGGTTCTGAGAAGGAACATCGCAGCCCTGAATCCCTATAGAAGGGATTAACCCTTTGGGAGCATCTCACTTAAAACTGAAAATTGTATCAAATAATAACCATCATTTTCCTGTCCTGGCGCCAATCCATGGCAGTGTAATTCCAACATATATACTACTATACATATACACTACCACACATGTATACTACCACATATATACTACCACACATATATACTGTATACTACCACACATATATACTAACACACATATATACTAACACACATATATACTAACACACATATATACTAACACACATATATACTAACACACATATATACACTACCACACATGTATACTATCACACATATATACTAACACACATATATACTAACACACATATATACTAACACACATATATACACTACCACACATGTATACTATCACACATATATACTAACACACATGTATACACTACCACGCATATATACTATCACACATATATATATATATACTACCACACATATATACACTACTGTCATTGCTGCACCCCATACATCTTCCCTTCCTCTCCCTGGCTGCCAGGGAGCTGAGGAGAGAGAGAGAGAGAGAGAGAGAAGGCCACAGGACAGCATGGCAGCCCCCCCCCCCCACCATGGACAGCAGCATGGCAGCCCCCCCCCCACCATGGACAGCAGCATGGCAGCCCCCCCCCCCACCATGGACAGCAGCATGGCAGCCCCCCCCCCACCTGGGACAGCAGCATGGCAGGTCCCCCCCACCTGGGACAGCAGCATGGCAGCCCCCCACCTGGGACAGCAGCATGGCAGGTCCCCCCCACCTGGGACAGCAGCATGGCAGCCCCCCCCCCACCTGGGACAGCAGCATGGCAGCCCCCCCCCCACCTGGGACAGCAGCATGGCAGCCCCCCCCCCCACCTGGGACAGCAGCATGGCAGGTCCCCCCCACCTGGGACAGCAGCATGGCAGCCCCCCCCCCCCACCTGGGACAGCAGCATGGCAGCCCCCCACCTGGGACAGCAGCATGGCAGCCCCCCCCCCCCACCTGGGACAGCAGCATGGCAGGTCATGCGACGCTGTACCCAAATAAAATTGGTGTCCTTTTTCCCCACAAATAGAGATTTTTTTGGGTGATATTTAATCTTCTGTACGATTTTAATTTTTTTGCGCTATAAAAAACAATATTTTTGCCTTTCTGCTATATAACATTCCCAATAAAAAAAAAATTTAAAAATTTAATTTTTTCATCATTTTAGGCCAATTTGTATTCTGCTACATATTTTTGGTAAAAAAAAAAAAAAATCCCAGTAAGCGTATTTTGATTGGTTTGCTCAAAAGTTATCGCGTCTACAAACGGGGAAAGATTGATGTCATTTTTTTTTTTTTTTTTACTAGTAATGGCGGTGATCTGCGATTTTTAGTGGGATTGCAACATTGCGGAGGACAGATCGGACCCTTGACTGACATTTTTGACACTTTTGGGGGGACCAGTGACATTACTACATTAATCAGAGCTAAAAATATGCACTGTTACTGCACTAATGACACTGGCAGGGAAGGGGTTAACATCAGGAGTGATTAATGGGTTAAATGTGTCCCTAGGGGGTGTTTTCTAACTGTGTGGGGGATGGTCTGACTGAGGGAAGACAGAATTCCATGTTCTTGTTTAGCAGGAACACAAGATGTCTGTCTTCTCCTCTGATAGAATGGCAAACTGCGTCTCTCAGGAACTATCGGCGTATCCCGGCAGACTTCACGTCCACCAGACCCGCTGATTGGCTCCCGCTGTGTCCAATCACAGTGGGAGTCAATGGCCGGCGGTGCGCGCACACGCCTCAGACCAGGAAGAAAATGCGACGTACGAGTATGTAGTTTCGCGCAGCCGGGCTGCCCTGCCTCAGTAAATGTGCAGTGGGCGGTTATTTAGGGGCGGGGCATTCATTTAAATGGGGATAATTCTAGAAGAGGCGGAACCTATTTGGAAGGTTTATCATACGTTGGGTGGGGTTCTGGACACAGAGAGTGGGAGGAGCTTAATTACTGAGTGTGATGTGGTGAGAGGCCACAGGCTAAAACTGCCTTACCCACTTCTTAAAGGGACAGTGTCACCTTGCCTTGGGACCCCATATTGTATGATCCCCCTAAACCTGAACACTCCAATGCAGGACCCAGGGGCCCCAGCGATTAATAGTACACTAGTCCATGGGAGGGGATTTGAGAGGGAAAGACATTTTACCTTTCAGTACCGCCCCCTTTAGTTAGGACCTCCCTAGGTTCAGGGCTCAGGTATAAAGAAACTTCAGCTCTGTTTCCACTGGGGAAACTTGTCATGCGACTTTGGACACAAAGTCGCATGACAAGTCACAGCCCATGGATTTCCAAAGGTCACAGCCTATTGATTTCAATGGCACCCGTTAAAATATGTGCGACTTAAAGTTGCAGCGACTTTAAAAAGCAACCTATCGATTTCAATGGCACCTTCTTAAATCAGTGCGACTTAAAGTCGCAGCGACTTTGAAAAGGTGCCTGCACTACTTTGATGAGACTTTTGATGCAACTTTGATCCAGAGAGTTGCATCAAAGTCACATGAGAAGTCACAGCCCATTGATTTCAATGGCACCCACTCAAATCAGTGTGACCTAAAGTCACAGCGACTTTGAAACGCAGCCTATTGTTTTCAATAGCACCTGCTCAAATCAGTGAAGCTTAAAGTCGCAGCGACTTTGAAAAGCAGCCCATTGATTTCAATGGCACGCACTCAAATCCGTGTGACTTAAAATTGCAGCGACTTTGAAAATCAATCTATTGATTTCAATGGCACCCGCTCAAATCAGTGCGACTTAAAGTCGCAGTGACTTTGAAAAGGTGCCTGCACTACTTTGATGAGACTTTTGGTGCAACTTTGATCCAGAGAGTGTAAAAGTCGCACCTAAAGTCTTACAACTTTGGAGTTGCACTAGTGAAAATGGAGCCTTAAAGTGGAACCTCACAGCATCTGAGCACCAAAAACCGAATTTCATTTTCAATATTTAAAGTACACCATCTGCCCATATGCCCATCCATCCACCCATCTGCCCATCCATCCATCCATCCACCCATCCGCCCATCCATCCATCCATCCACCCATATGCCCATATCTCCATGCTTTATTTTTGCTGAGAAATAACTTTGAAAAACACCCCCTTAGTATTTCTAGCTGCGGCCATCTTGAGTAAGGGCAGATGATTTGTGTAGCATTTATTTAGGAACGACCAAAAAATACTTACCGCACATGCATCTGCATGCGCTCCCGCCCATCCATTGGCGAACATCGTCCATGTAGGGTCACCCGGAGCCATGACGCACAGCGCGAGCCTGCCCGGGGAAGAGGAGGGGGTGGGGTGGTATCACACGTCATCATGCCGCCAACGCGTATCCGGCCGCCCATCCGTGCTTCAAGCTGGAGTGCAAACAGGAGGAGAGTAGGAGACTCTCTTCCTGTTTGCGCTCCAGCCGTGGCGTCGGAGGACCCTACATGGACGCTGTTCGCCAATGGATGGGCGAGGGCATTCAGGCACCACCAGCCAGCTAATTTCAATAGCCAATTGGATGATTGAGTGACTCCCTGATCAGGTAAGGTAACCCATCACTCCATGCCGTCATTTAATGCTGCACAGAGCTGACAGTTTGATTGACGAATGGGGATTCCAAATAACACCGATACTATAATGGGATATACACTGCTCAACAAAAATGAAACGAACACTTTGAAAACACATCAGATCGGAATGGGGAAAAATCTCATGCTGGATCTCTATACTGGTATGGACTGGGTAATGTGTTAGGATCTATACTGGTATGGACTGGATAATGTGTTAGGATCTATACTGGTATGGACTGGGTAATGTGTTAGGATCTATACTGGTATGGACTGGGTAATGTGTTAGGATTGATACTGGTATGGACTGGGTAATGTGTTAGGATCTATACTGGTATGGACTGGGTAATGTGTTAGGATCTATACTGGTATGGACTGGGTAATGTGTTAGGATCTATACTGGTATGGACTGGGTAATGTGTTAGGATTGATACTGGTATGGACTGGGTAATGTGTTAGGATCTATACTGGTATGGACTGGGTAATGTGTTAGGATCTATACTGGTATGGACTGGGTAATGTGTTAGGATCTATACTGGTATGGACTGGGTAATGTGTTAGGATCTATACTGGTATGGACTGGGTAATGTGTTAGGATCTATACTGGTATGGACTGGGTAATGTGTTAGGATCTATACTGGTATGTACTGGGTAATGTGTTAGGATCTATACTGGTATATACTGGGTAATGTGTTAGGATCTATACTGGTATGGACTGGGTAATGTGTTAGTATCTATACTGGTATATACTGGGTAATGTGTTAGGATCTATACTGCTATGGACTGGGTAATGTGTTAGTATCTATACTGGTATGTACTGGGTAATGTGTTAGGATTGATACTGATATGGACTGGGTAATGTGTTAGGATCTATACTGGTATGGACTGGGTAATGTGTTAGGATCTATACTGGTATGGACTGGGTAATGTGTTAGGATCTATACTGGTATGGACTGGGTACTGGTATATAATGGGTAATGTGTTAGGATCTATACTGGTAAGGACTGGGTAATGTGTTAGGATCTATACTGGTAAGGACTGGGTAATGTGTTAGGATCTATACTGGTATGGACTGGGTAATGTGTTAGGATCTATACTAGTATGGACTGGGTAATGTGTTAGGATCTATACTGGTATGGACTGGGTAATGTGTTAGGATCTATACTGGTATGGACTGGGTAATGTGTTAGGATCGATACTGGTATGGATTGGGTAATGTGTTAGGATCTATACTGGTATGGACTGGGTAATGTGTTAGGATCTATACTGGTATGGACTGGGTAATGTGTTAGGATCTATACTGGTATGGACTGGGTAATGTGTTAGGAAGGAAAGGATGCCACATTGTTTGATGGAAATGAAAATTCTCACCCTACAGAGGGCTGAATTCAAAGACACCCAGAAAATCAAAGTGAAAAAATGATGCAGCAGGTGAGTCCATTTTGCTGAAATGTCATTGCAGGACCTCAGAATGGTCCTCAGTAGTGTGTAGCCCCCCCCCCCCACACATGCTTGTATGCATGCTTGACGTCGGTGGGATGCTCCTAATGAGACGACGGATGGTGTCCTGGGGAATTTCCTCCCAGATCTGGACCAGGACATCACTGAGCTCCTGAACAGACTGAGGAGCAACCTGGCAGGGTTGAATGGAAACATAATGTCCCAGAGGTGTTCTATTGGATTTAGGTCAGGTGAGTGTGGGGGCCATTCAATGGTATCAATTCCTTCATCCTCCAGGAACTGGCTGCATACTCTCACCACATGAGGCTGGGCATTGTCCTGCACCAGGAGGAACCCAGGACCCCCTGCACCAGTATAGGGTCTGACAATGGGTCCAAGGATTTCATCCCGACACCTAATAACAGTCAGGGTGCCATTGTCTAGACTGTAGAGGTCTGTGCGTCCCTCCATGGATTTGTCTCCCCAGACCATCACTGACCACCACCAAACCAGTCATACTGAACGATGTTACAGGCAGCCTAACGTTCTCCATGGCTTCTCCAGACCCTTTCATGTCTGTCACATGTGCTCAGGGTGAACTCTGCTCTCATCTGTGAAAAGCACAGGGTGCCAGTGGTGGAGCTGCCAATTCTGGTGTTCAATGACAAATGCCAATCAAGCTCCACAGTGCCGGGCAGTGAGCACAGCGCCCACTAGAGAAGATTGAGCCCTCACGCCACCCTCATGAAGTCTGTTTCTGATTGTTTGGTCAGAGACATTCACACCAGTGGCTGCTGGAGGTGATTTTGTAGGGCTCTGGCAGTGCTCATCCTGTTCCTCCTTGCACAAAGGAGCAGATACCGGTCCTGCTGATGGGTTGAGGACCTTCTACAGTCCTGTCCAGCTCTCCTAGAGTAACTGCCTGTCTCCTGGAATCTCCTCCATGCTCCTGAGACTGTGCTGGGAGACACAGCAAACCTTCTGGCAATGGTAAGTATTGATGCACCATCCTGGAGGAGTTGGACTGCCTGTGCAACCTCTATAGGGTCCAGGTATCTCCTCATACTACCAGTAGTGACACTGACCCCCTCTATAGGGTCCAGGTATGGCCTCATGCTACCAGTAGTGACACTGACCCCCTCTATAGGGTCCAGGTATGACCTCATACTACCAGTAGTGGCACTGACCCCCTCTATAGGGTCCAGGTATGGCCTCATACTACCAGTAGTGACACTGACCCCCCTCTATAGGGTCCAGGTATCTCCTCATGCTACCAGTAGTGACACTGACCCCCTCTATAGGGTCCAGGTATGACCTCATACTACCAGTAGTGACACTGACCCCCCTCTATAGGGTCCAGGTATCTCCTCATGCTACCAGTAGTGACACTGACCCCCTCTATAGGGTCCAGGTATCTCCTCATACTACCAGTAGTGACACTGACCCCCCTCTATAGGGTCCAGGTATCTCCTCATACTACCTGTAGTGACACTGACCCCCTCTATAGGGTCCAGGTATGACCTCATACTACCAGTAGTGACACTGACCCCCCCTCTATAGGGTCCAGGTATGACCTCATACTACCAGTAGTGACACTGACTCCCTCTATAGGGTCCAGGTATCTCCTCATGCTGCCAGTAGTGACACTGACTCCCTCTATAGGGTCCAGGTATCTCATACTACCAGTAGTGACACTGACCCCCCTCTATAGGGTCCAGGTATCTCCTCATGCTACCAGTAGTGACACTGACCCCCTCTATAGGGTCCAGGTATCTCCTCATGCTACCAGTAGTGACACTGACCCCCTCTATAGGGTTCAGGTATGACCTCATACTACCAGTAGTGATACTGACCCGATGCCAAATGCAAAAGTAGTGCAAAACAGCCAGAAAAGATGAGTAGGGAAAAAATGTCAGTGGCCTCTACCTGTAAAACTATTCCTGTTTTTGAGGTTGTCTCATTGTTGCCCATCTAGTGCACCTGTTGTTAATTTCAGCTAAACCTGATTACCAACCCCCTCTGCTACTTAACTGACAAGATCAATAATCCAGGATTTCATTGACTTGCGTGCTACACTCTGAGTGTTCCTTTACTTTTTTCGAGCATTGTATATTATACCTTTTCTTTACTCCATCTCTAACACTGAGGGGGCTTCACTATTTAATCCCCCCATACTTTGCTTTTGTACCATTAATAATAAATAAATACTTCTCTAATATTAAGTACTTTTTCAAGATCTACCTTTCCCATAAGTACCTTTATGATCCACTTTGTTACAGATGCCTCCGACTGATGCCTATTTGGGCAATTGCACTCCCAGTCAGCGGAGGACTGGGCCAGGGGCAGGGGGGCAATTGCCCCCCAGGCCACTCTGATGCCCTATAAAAAGGCTGCACTGCTTCTGCCACAGACATGCCTAAAGGATTCCTGGTGAAGAGAATGGTGAAGCCTGGTTGGGCTTTCATCTGTGTGTCTTTCCCTTAACTTGCACTTACCCTGTCAACCAGATGACAACCCTGCTGTTCCATTCCCCTGCGGAGGGACCAGTGTTGTCACCCTGTTACAGGAATTGTAAAATGAATAGATCTACTGGCGGGTTCAACAGGTAATAAAACAATTACATATGGACTCAGAAAAACTAAATCTACTGTGTTAATGCAAGCACCCAGAGTTACACTTTAAGGTGTATCTAAAGCATATTTTTCCCACCTGTGTTCCATTGAACATCCCCCTATTCTTTGGTGTTGGTGCGACACTTGGTGTCAGTGGCATAGTAGTCCCCAGGGAGAATAACCCTTACATTCATTGATTTCATTGGGATAGTGGCCCCCAGGGGAGAATAGCCCCCAAATCATTGGGGTCTATGGGACAGTGGCCCCCAAGGGACAATCCCCAAATCAGTGGTATCAGTTAGAAAGCAGTCCCAGGGAACAATAGCTGTCAAATAATTGCAGTCATTGGTATTGTGGCCCCAAGTGAAGAAAAGCCCCTCAATTTAATGGTGCCGGTGGAATAGTTGCCCCAAAAGGAGAATAGGCCCCAAATCATTGATGTTGGTAGGATCATAGCGCCTGGGGAGGAACAGCCCTCAAGTCATTAGTGTCAGTGGGACTGTGTCTTCCATTGGAAAACAGCCCTCAAATCAGGGGCGTAACTACAGGGGTTGCAATTGCAACTGGGCCCAATGCTCCAGGGGGCACGGCGTTGGATAGGAGGGGCGGCGGGGGCAGCATGTAGAGAAATCACTGTCCTCCTTTTTCCTCCTGTAGCTGCAGGAAGAAAATGGAGGAGATTGGTTCCTCTGTATGCTGCCCCCACCGCTCCTCCTACCCAGTTCACTTGTGTTCTGCTGTCTCTGGGCCCCTGTGTGCTCCCCTGGCCCCCCCCCCCCACTGTGATCCCTCCCCTCTCCTGCCGGCTGCTGCAGGGGATGTGTCACAATAGAGAACCAGGAAGGGGTCCTTAAATATGTAATTTACCAGCTCCTTGCTTCTCAAAATGGACAGAGTCATAGTCAGTGACATTGTAAAAAAAAATAAAATGATAAAAAATAATACAATTAAAATACCAAAAAATAAAAACTACTGACACCAGTGGGTGAACTTCCAGGATCGCAAAGGTCACACTTGCAACCGGGCCCTGACATTCCACCACCGTGGGGTGGCCCCAAGATGGCAGGAAGGGGGCCACTGCAAAACTTGTGAAAGCGACCCGCTGTGGGACCGTAATAGGCCTCGCAAGTGGAGTAAAGGGCCCCAGGATCAGTGGGAAGAGCCCCGGGCTTGAAGGGAAGGGCCCCGGCCAGGGGTCCGGGGGGGGGCCCTTCATGGTTTCTTGCACCAGGGCCCTGAAGGTTCTAGTTAGGCCTCTGCCTCAAATCATTGGTGTCCGTGAGATAGTGGCTCGAAAAGAATGCCCAATTCACTGGTGTCAGGGTGAAAGTGGCCTCCAGGGGAAAATAGCCCTCAAGATCATTGGCATCAGTGGGATATGGGCACCTGGGAGGAAAATCCCCTAATTTCTTTGGTTTCAGTACAATAGTGGTCCCCAGGGGAAAATAGACCTCCAAATCATTGGTGTCAGTGTGACAGTGGCCCCCAAGGGAGACTAGCTCCAAAATCATAGGCGTCCCACATAATTTGTGTCATTGAGAATGCGGTCCCAGGGAAAAAATAAACCCTAAATCATTGATGTCAGTAAAATAATAGCCCCTGGGAAAAAATAGCCCCCAAGTCATTGGTGTCAGTGGGACAGTGCCCCCCCCCCCCCATGGAAGAATAGCTCCCAAACCATTGGGATCTATGGGATAGTGGACCCCAAGGAGGAATCCCAAATTTATTGCAATAGTGGCCCCCAGGGGATACTAGCTCTCCAAACCATTGTTATCAGTGGGTTACTAGTCCCCAAGGGAGAATAGCTCTTCAATTTAATTGTATCAGTAGGATACTGGTCCCCAGGGAAAATTGCCTTCCAGATTATTGGTGTCAGTAGAATAGTGGCCCCCATGGGAGAATAGCTCCCAAATCATAGGTGTCAGTGGGATGGTGGCCCCCCAAGGGAGAAAAGTTTCAAAACCATTGGGGTCTATGGGATAGTGGACCCCAATAAGGAATCTTTAAATCATTGTTGTCAGTGTTATAGTGGGCACCAGGGAAGACTAGACCTCCAGATAAGCGGTGTCGGTGGGATAGTGGCCCCAGGGAAGAATAGCCCCCACATAATTTGTGCCATTGGGAATGTGGTCCCAGGGAAGGAATAGACCCTAAATAATAGATGTCAGTATGATAAAAGCCCCTGGGGAAAAAAAAGCCCCCAGGTCACTAGTGTCAGTGGGATTGTGGCACCAGGGGGAGAAAAGCCCCCAAATCATTGGTGTTGGTGGTGGAAATTTAACATTAGGACAGGAGCCAGCAGCACCCGCAGCCTGCACGCAGGTGAGAACTGATAATTTCAGAAAGACATTCCAATGACGTCTTTCTGCATACCGCAACCATTACACAAAGACTGGAAGAGATTCCCCTCTATTCCTGTTCTGGTGACAACTCCAGATTTTGACCTTTCTCTCAGTGGTTTGTTACATAGTTACATAGTTTGTGAGGTTGAAAAAAGACAGCAGTCCATCCAGTTCAACCTATGATGTGTGTGTGTTTGATGTTAACTGTACATTGTATACCCCTGTATGTTGTGCATTGTATACCCCTGTATGTTGTACATTGTATACCCCTGTATGTTGTACATTGTATACCCCTGTATGTTGTGGTCTTTAAGGTGCCCATCTAATAGTTTTTTGAAGCTATCGATGCTTCCTGCTGATACCACTGCTTGTGGAAGAGAATTCCACATCCTTACTGCCCTGACAGTAAAGAATCCCTTACGTATTTTACGGTTAAACCGCCTTTCCTCTAGTTTTAGTGAGTGGCCACGTGTCTTGTTGTATTCCCTTTCTCTGAATAGTTTGTTCCTTATGCTGGGGTCGCCAGTACAGTATTTGTACATTGATATCATATCCCCCCTCAATCGTCTCTTCTCCAGAGAGAATAAGTTCAGTGCTTGTAGTCTTTCCTCATAGCTGATGTCCTCCATTCCCCTAATTATTTTTGTTGCCCTTCTCTGGACTTTCTCCAGTTCCAGCACATCCTTCCTGAGGACCGGTGCCCAGAACTGGACAGCATACTCCAGATGTGGTCGGACCAGAGTCTTGTAGAGAGGGAGAATAATCTCTTTATTTCTGGAGTGAATCCCCTTTTTTATACATCCCAGTATTCTGTTGGCTTTGCTTGCAGCAGCTTGGCATTGCATGCCACTGCCAAGCCTGTTGTCCACCAGTACCCCCAGGTCCTTTTCCATCTTAGACTCACCCAGAGGTTCCCCCCCTATTGAGTAGCTTGGTTTCGTGTTTTTGCCACCCAAGTGCATTAATTTACATTTTTCAACATTAAACCTCATCTGCCATGTAGTTGCCCACCCCGTTATTTTGTTCAGGTCCGCTTGTAAGGTTTCCACATCCTGAATCGAAGATATTGGCATGCTGAGTTTAATATCATCTGCAAATACTGAGATTGTGCTGGATATCCCCTCCTCTAGGTCGTTTATGAATAAATGAAACAGGATTGGTCCCAGGACAGAACCTTGGGGGACCCCACTTTCCACACCCGCCCAATCCGAGTACTCCCCATTTATCACCACCCTCTGGACTCTCCCCTGGAGCCAGTTCTCTATCCAGGTACTCACCCTATGGTAGAGAACTACCATAGAACTACCATAGTTTGCTAGAACTAGGGATCAATATATAGAATATTTACAATAGAAAATCAGCACACCGTGTTGAGAAGACAGGCAGAAATCGAGGCGGTCAGTCAAGGTTCCATCTCTTTTAATGCATAACAGCAATGCCTGAGGTACACAAAGAAACATACACAGGCGCAGGTAGTCAACCCCGCCGCTGCCATGGAGGTCTTACGCGGGCTGCAGACGTCTTTCAGCAGGGACAAGGATAAAACAAGTACAGGTTTATCATAACTACTCTACTACTTAATATAGTTGAATAAATTATAGTGGGATTATATATACGTATGCACATATATATACATATATATGTACACACTTACGCGCACACTTGGAGCGACATGGGAATCAGACATAGAAGTGACAGTCAATTTTTTTTTTCTTATGGAATGCTATCTAGTGCTAGATAAAGGGGAACCTGGTTGGTGGGATTAGATTCGGGGGTTAAAAGCATTTCATTTACATAGATAAGAGGGATGCTGCCAGCACCCCCCCAGATGGTCCCTGTAGTCTGGGAGCCATGCATCCCACAAATGTCCGCTTTGTAGAAATATATGTATAAAAAAAAAATCAAATGTCCGGTATGTGCATTAAGTGATGACAGCTCCTGGGCGTAGAATGTCCTTCTTCTTCACAAGGTTCTCCTCTTCTTTTCCTCCCAACAGCTGCATGGAAGAGAATAGAACGCCATAGCATGTGATCAATGGGAGTCCATTGTAAAATTAGGTATTTTCAAAATGTGGAGCGCTTGTAACTTTAGAAGACCCGTGCCCTTAGACCCCCCTTAATAATCACCACCATTCCCCTATAGCAATATTTTTTTTTCTCTCTCGGAACATAATATATAAATTTTCTGAAGACTTCACATAATTCATATACATCGACATTACTATACATTTCATTGTGAAAATATTCACAGAAAACTTTGAATGGGCTTCAACACTGGAATGGTTATGCTATATACATTTCCGGCTAAGCTGCGTTGTCCGGGCCTTTATGTAGACCCTTCAAGGCTGTCTCTATGGAATGATACGTTGGGATTATAATATTGGTCCACAATGTTAGATTTTGTCTTGAGCGATACAACGGAATGCCCTGCGAGGAGCACTAAAGGTTTTAGAGATCTCTGGAAATGACAGGGAAATATCCTAAAATCTTAAATGTGGAATGTGAAGAAATTATAGGATGAAAATGAGAAGAGCAGATGCATTAGGGACATTTCTAGAATTATCTTTGAAGTGGTGTATACTGTATGCTATAGGACCTGAAATTTGTGGACTCCTGACCATCACACCTCTATGAGCTTCTTGGACATACCATTTCAGAACCATGGCCATTAATATGGAGTTGCCCCCCTCTATAACATCCTCCACCCTTATGGAAAGACATTCCATAAGATTTTAGAGGGTGGCTGTGGGAATTTGTGCCCATTTGTGAGGTCGGGTATTGACGTTGGATGAGAAGAGCTGGCTCACCATTGGCATTCCAATAATCCCAAAGGTGTTCTGTAGAGTTGAGGTCAGGACAGTTGTGTTTCTCCACACCCAACTGGTCAATCAATGTCTTTGGACCCCTTTGGGGCTATTACATCCTCTACTTTTCTGGGAAAGCTTCCCCCAAGATTTTGGAAGGGGTCTGTTGGAATTTGTTCCCATTTGTGAGGTTAGGTACTGACGTTGGATAAGAAGACCTGCCTTTCCATTGGCATTCCAATTCATCCCAAAGGTGTTCAGTAGGGTTAATGTCAGGTCTCTGTGCAGGACACTGAGTTTCTCCTCCAATCACACCTGTATGAGATTCTTGGGCATCTATTCAGAAACCATGACCAATATGGAGTGGCCCCCTTCTTTCCAAGGCTATTAATATGGAGTTGTGCTCTTTTATTGCTAATACATCATCCACTCTTCTGGAAGGACTTTCCACAAGATTTTGGAGTGTTTGTGGGAATGTGTGCCCATTTGGGAAGTCAGGTACTGATGTTGAAGACACAATTAGCGTTCCAACTCATCCCAAAGTGTTCAGTAAAGTTGAGATCAGGACACTCCTGTTCCTCCACACTCAACTGGTCAAGCCATATCTTTATGAATTTGGACCCCCTTTGTGACTTTAACATCCTCTACTTTTCTGGGAAAGCTTTCCCCAAGATTTTGGCTCACAATCAGGGTTCCAATTCATTCCACATATGTTCAGTACAGTTGAGGACAGGACACTCAAGTTCTTCCACAACCAACTGGTCAAACCATGTCTTTTTAGAATTGGACACCATTTATGGCTATAACTTTCTCCACTCCTCTTGGACTAGGAAGACATTTTGCATGATTTTGGAGTGTCTATAGGAATCTATTCCCCAGGTACTGGTGCTGGATGGTTCAAATTAATCCAACAACTCTACGAACTTGTATGTCATCCCTTTCCAAAACCATGGTCACTAAAATGGAATTCCCCCCCCCCCACCCCATGGCCATTAATATGGAATTGTTTTCTTGTTTTCCTAATATGGCTAGAACATCCTCCATTCTTTTGGGAAGGATTTCTACAAGATTTTGAAATGTGTTTGTTGGAATTTGTGCCAACTTGTGAGGTCAGGTACTTATGCTGGTCTGGATAAGAAGACCTTGCTCACATGTTAGGCCCCACATTGGGCACAAAAAAAAAGACCTGCCTAACATGTTGGGCCCAAAAAACAAGACCTGGCTCACAATCAGCATTCTAATTTGTCCCAAAGGTGTTCAGTAGGGTTGAGGTTAGGAAACTAAAGTTCCTCCGCACCAAACTGGTCAAACCATGTCTTTATGGAGCTGGATTTTTGCACGGGGGGGGGGGGGGCACAGTCATTGGGGAACAGTAAAGGGTCTTCACCAAATTGTGAAAAGAGCATAATTGTCCAAAAATTTCTTTGTAGGTTATAGCATTACCAGAACCTATCACTAGAAACACCTGAACTCATACTTTTGACCATGAAGTAGGTGTGATGGTCATGTGTCTATGAACCTTTGTCCATATAGTGTATTCTAGATAATGCATAGGTGTGATGTGAATTTTTTTTTTTTTTTGCTTAACTTGAGAAATAAGTCATTTTTTTTTTTACAATGTTTCTTAAAAGTATTCCATGTAGATGTCAAGTCATACACATGGTTTAAGTATTTCAAGTAGCTATTAGGGGCATTTCAGCCCTTTTATGGAGAAAAGTGAGCGCCTCCTCTATTGTCCATCATCTCAGAATTTCTAATCTTGGCTACAATATTTTCAGTCCGATCTGGGATTCCTTCCAATTCATAATTTTTTAAATTGTCCTTCAAAATAAAGTTTGTGAAAATGATTCAAAGTCCCGGTAGTTAGGCGTGGACCAATTAGGATATACTCCACCAAGTCATCGTTATTTATTCAGTCATTGCTCCACAATTCCTGATAATGGGAATGTTGCACATACACAACATAAAGTATGGAATGAATTTCCGGTTATCAGTTCAAATAAAAATAAAATGAAGCCTTTTCTTCTAGATCTGCCATTAAATGTTCCACCCTCTGGCTTGGCACGATGGCAGATGTGGATGTGGCATTGCTCTGTCAGTTTCGCAGCCAAAATTGCGCTGCCAATCCTGACCGGCGTTTGTACCGCTTGCTGTTTTCATTGGTTAGGTGAAGAGGCTTTAATATCATCTATTAAATCTTCTGCGCATGCTGGCACCTCCTAAAAAAACATGGCGCGGCGCTCTCTGGGGATCAGGTGCCAGCGCGTCTCTGGCTGCGAGCATGGCAAGGTTGGAGTGCGTAGGATCGGATTTATTGTGGAGTCCCCGAGGATGACAGCAGTGAATGGGCATGTATGTTTAGTGGGAGGCAAACAAAAACAGCCCTCTGGCGTGGGTCGCTATCGGGGGGTAGCTCTTCAGTACGCTTGTCCGGTCTCAACAGGTAACAGGCCCAGGACAGCCGAGTGTTCGCCGAGCTTCATGCGGCGCTGTGTGGACAGGCTGACGTTTTTAGCCAAATAATCGACAGCAGCTGAAAAAAAACAAACCAAAAAATTAATTAGCGAGTAAAAAGTGAACTACCAATACAAGTTTTTTTGGCGTTTTTTTTTTTAAGGACTCATTCTTCTATACCTGCACAGAAGGCATGTGCTGTATAAAAATGATTACTCTATGGCCCAGGGCCATCTGAAAAGCATCATGGGCCACTGAGCAAAGTAATGCACTGGGCACCTACCAACCTGAACCAATTTACGCAAGTACTCTCAAGAATGACAATATAAATAGTTGATAGAAATAAACATACACTGTATTGTCAAAAGTATTGGGACGCCTGCCTTTACACACACATGAAATTTATTGTCATCCCAGTCTTAGTTCTTAGGGTTCAATATTGAGTTGGCCCACCCTTTGCAGCTATAACAGCTTTAACTCTTCTGGGAAGTCCGTCCACAAGGTTTAGGAGTGTCTATGGGAATGTTTCACCATTCTTCCAGAAGCACATTTATAAGGTCAGCCACGAAGATGAAGATGAAGGGCAGGCTCTCAGTCTCCGCTCTAATTCATTCCAAAGGTATTGAGGTTTTGGACTCTGTGCAGGCCAGTCAAGTTCCTCCACCCCAAACTCGCTCCTCCGTGTCTTTATGGACCTTGCGTTGTGCACTGGTGTGCAGTCATGTTGGAACAGGAAGGGGCCATCCCCAAACTCTTCCCTCAAAGTTGGGAGCATGAAATTGTCCAAAATGTCTTCGTATGCTGACACCTTAAGAGTTCCCTTCACTGGAACTAAGGGGACAAGCCCAACCCTTGAAAAGCAACCCCCACACCATAATCCCCCCTCCACCACATGATTTGGACCAGTGTACAAAGCAAGGTCCATAAAGGCATGGATGAGCGAATTTGGGGTGGAGAAACTTGACTGGCCTGCACAGAGTCCTGATTCAACCTAACAGAATACCTTTGGGATTTATTAGAGTGGAGACTGCGAGCCAGGCCTTCTCAATCAACATCAGTGCCTGACCTCACAAATGCGCTTCTGGAAGAATGGTGAAACATTCCCATAAACACTCCTAAACCTTGTGGACAGCCTTCCCAGAGGAGTTGAAGCTGTTATAGCTGCAAGATTGGGATGCCATTAAAGTTCGTGTGTGTGTAAAGGCAGGTGTCCCAATACTTTTGACAATATAGTGTAAATATATATGTACTTTCAATAAAATCGATTTTAAAGAATAAGAAAACATTCCATAAATCAAAGTCTAATCAACACAAAAGGCACAGTAAAGGAGGAGGCAGAAGGGCACATTACGGGGATCAGGAGGGCACAGTACAGGTTCTCGGATGTGGCCACCCTGAGACAGCTTAGTAAAAAGTGTGACTGTCCCAGCAAATCCGGGACAGTAGGCAAGTATGATGTAATTCAAAACTATCATGGGGGCCCCCATGTATCTGGGGCCCCTGGACAGTGCCCAGGGGTGCCCATGCATTAAGACAGCCCTGCTAGGGCCGCCAGCCTTGAATTTACTGAGTATGAAGAATCTATATGGAGGCTGTACATGAAGGATGGATATGGAGGCTGTACATGAAGGATGGATATGGAGGCTGTACATGAAGGATGTATATGGAGGATGTACATGGAGGATGTATATGGAAGCTGTAGATGGATTCTGTACATGGAGCCTGTATATGGAGGATGTATATGAAGGCTGTATATGGAGCCTGTATATGGAGGATGTATATGAAGGCTGTATATGGAGGCTGTACATGGAGGATGTATATGGAAGCTGTACATGGAGGATGTATATGAAGGCTGTATATGGAGCCTGTATATGGAGGATGTATATGAAGGCTGTATATGGAGGCTGTACATGAAGGATGGATATGGAGGCTGTACATGGAGGCTGTGTATGACATACAGTACATGCATAATAGTTGTCTAGTTGCTGTTCCATAGAACACAGAAGCATTTTCCCTCCTCTGGTAATGTCCCAAATGAAATGAATACTGATATAGAAGTTACTGCCAATAAGTGAAGAAATGTGAGGCGCCACTGGCATGTCAGCGGCAGGCAGTCCTGGGGGAGGACTTGTCCAGACAAGACTCTTATTAGAGTTGTCATATCCATTACGGTTCTTTTCACGCTTCTGTGTCCCATCAATGTGGGCATCAGATAGAGGAGCGCCTCTGCCAAGTACCCGGCGCAGTCCCTGGATCTGGTCAGCTGGGAATCGCTGCTACTAAATGGTTTTAGTCCCTGTTCAGCCACTGTTCTTATTATTTATATCAGGGGTCAACCTAAAAACTATGGAGGGCCCTAAGGGAGGTCCAAAATAGCGGTCTTGCTGCATATACAATATATAATAACCCCCACGTTTGTGTCAGTGGACGCAATAATAATCCCCAGCACTGGTGTCAGTGAATGCAATAATAGCCCCTACATTGGTGATAGTTGATGAAATAATAACTCCCAGCATTGGTGTCAGTGGATGCAGTAATAACCCCCAGCATTGGTGTCAGTGGATGCAGTAATAACCCCCAGCATTGGTGTCAGTGGATGCAGTAATAACCCCCAGCACTGATGTCAGTGGATGCAACAATAACTCCAGCATTTGTGTTAGTGAATGCAATAATAACTCCCGGTAATAGTGTCAGTGGATGCAATAATAACCTTCAGCATTGGTGTCTGTGAATGCAGTAATAGTCCCCAACACTGGTGTCATGGATGAAATAATAACTCCCAGCTTTGGTGTCAGTGGATGCAGTAATAACCCCCAGCATCGGTGTCAGTGGATGCAGTAATAACCCCTAACGTTATTCTCAGTGGATGCTATAATAAATACCAGCATTGGTGTCAGTGGATGCAGTAATAGTCCCCAACACTGGTGTCAGTGGATGAAATAAGAAACTCCCAGCTTTGATGTCAGTGGATGCAGTAATAACACCTAACGTTTTTCTCAGTGGATGCAGTAATAACCTCCAGCATTGGTGTCAGTGAATGCAATAATAACCCCCGGCAATAGTGTCAGTGGACGCCATAATAGCCCCCAACATTGGTGTTAGTGGATGAAATAATAACTCCCAGCTTTGGTGTCAGTGGATGCAGTAATAACACCCAGCATTGGTGTCAGTGGATGCAGTAATAATCTCCAGCAATGGTGTCAGTTGACGCAATAATAACTCCCAGCACTGTTGTCAGTGAATGCAGTAATAGCCCCCAGCACTGTTGTCAGTGAATGCAGTAATAGCCCCCAACATTTTTCTCAGTGGATGCAATAATTACCCCCAGCATTGGTGTCAGTGAATACAATGATAACCCTCAGCACTGGTGTCAGTGAATGCGGTAATAGCCCTCAGCACTGGTGTCAGTGGAAGAAATAATAACTCCCATCACTGGTGTCAGTGGATGCAATAATAACCCCCAGCATTGGTGTAAGTGGATACAATGATAACCCTCAGCACTGGTGTCAGTGAATGCGGTAATAGCCCTCAACACTGGTGTCAGTGGAAGAAATAATAACTCCCATCACTGGTGTCAGTGGATGCAGTAATAACCCCCAGCATTGGTGTCAGTGGATGCAATAATAACCCCCAGAATTGGTGTTAATGAAGGCAGTAATAGCCCCTAGCCCCCCAACAACATTGTCAGTACTAATAACCCCCCACCACCCCATCTCCTGCTTTGGTAGTCACTAGCAGTGACATGGGTTCCATGCCTTCCAATAGCTGACATCGTACAGTGGTTGCGGACTGTAATGTCTTGCGATTGAGGATCTTCATATACGCTCCCTAGCTGAAGAGTCTGTCTATCCTCCATGTACATCTCATCCCTTCTGTCTGCATTTAGTGGAGCTCGCAGTGTGGATGGAGAATGCCCGAGGCGGACCGCAGCATGGATTGTTACTATTAATTGCAGGTGTGCCCCTAACATGCTGGAGGTGGGGGAAAGGTTATGGTCAGATGAGGAGCGGAGGCATTGGACCCCTCTCTGGCATGAAACACATGTTTCTCATTTAGGATGAAGAAATGACTGGGTGTTATGGAGGTGAGCCGATGACACTGTCTTGGAGTGGCTTTAGGCTATTTGGATAGGAGAAGGAATTTGGTAATGGCAAATCACAGCACAGCGCAGAGTACACACCTGTGTAATAGACACCCAGAAAAGAACCCACCCACAGTGTATAGGTTACACCAACCATTCTTAGCCAGGATTCCATGGAACACCGGGGTTCCTCAAGGGGTTGCTGGGGGTTCCTTGAGCTGTTACTGACTGACCTCCCGTATGATGGATGATACCTTCATGGCACCAATTATCTTTTTAGCTGTCTGTAAGGGGGCATTTCCACACTGACCACCAATGTAAAGGGCATTCCTCCCACTGGCCATTAATGTAAGGAGCATTCTTCCCACTGAACACCAATGTAAGGGACATTCTTCTCAATGATCACCAATGTAAGGGAATTTCTTCCCACTGATGACTGAAGAAGGAACATTCTTCCCACTGACCACCAATGTAAGAAGCATTCTTCCCACTGAACACCAATGTAAGAAACATTCTTCCCAATTTTTCTTTTCAAAAGTCTTGCAATCAATAAGCATAAAATCAATATACATAAATAAATATATACATATACTTCCCAACCTTGCCAAGAATATTGTGCACCACCACCTCGACAGGGAGGACTTTCTTTTGCAGGTTAATCTGATACCATGCATTCCACGTGAAGTAACAAACAACTATACTAACTAGAAAAAGTGTATCCAAATCAAAATCCTAGCGAGTCGGGAATGCCCCGTACACCCACTCTGCATAACTCATGCGATAGAGAAAGGGGATGCCTAGAGCCCTCCCCACCTTTTTATACACCTCTATGTTAAAGGGACACTGGAGCAAAAAGTGGTCCATAGACTCCACTTTACCAACACAGTGGAAAGCGAGCCAGGCTTAATCCCTAAACTTCAAAGGGATTCTTCCCAAATGTATTAAACACAACCCCTCCCTCATTACGGAGCCTGGGCAATCCCTTAAGGCCAGTGACACACTGAAAGCAGAGCCCAAAATCCTCTTCTCAAGAAGCTTCCTGGGGAGGAACTTGATATCCTCCACTGTCATCTGCCACTGCCGAAGTATTTTCAGACACGGGGCAACATAAGCTGGAGCTTGCCATGTCGGACTCTCAGACTTTTCACTGGCCCGCCATCTTCCCAACATCATTGAAAGGGGCTAAACCAAGATTGAAAAATACCCACCCATGCCGGCGGGGTCTCTGCTAACATATTACCAAGATTTTACTTTACAAACAGCAGAGAAAAGAAAACTATAGTATTGATCCTTCCTAGGCCACCCTCCCACCAGGACAGGTAAGTTAAATTGCGTTTGATCAGGTTCACCCTATTTCCCCATAACAGTTGGAAAAAGCAGCTGTACACCCTTGCATAGAGAGATTCTGACAAGATACAAGCAAAGCTGGCGTATAAAAAGATCGGGATCAGGTAAGATTTGATCAAGTCAACCCTCTCCCTCAAAGAAAGTTTCCATTTCTTCCAGCTTGCTACTTTGGCATTGGCATTCACCAACCTGCCTTCCTATGACCATAGTCACCAGGACCAAATTTGATGCCCAACACTTTAATTTCCTTCTGGGAACGCATTTGGAAGTTCAAAGCCTTCATCCTCCTCGCCCATCCAGAAAACTTCACTCTTTTCATGGTTGACTTTAGAGTCAGAAGCCTCCGTGTACTGCTCTATCACAGAGACCCCCTTCTGCGCCTCCTCCATCCCAGAGATAATAACAGACACATCATCGGCACAGGCCACGACCTTTAAAGGTGGCACACCAGCAATGCTCAAAGGCACTCCACACAATGATCCACCCTCTAACCTTCTTATGAAGGGGTCAATTGCGAATGCATATAGCAGGGGGTTCAAAGGACACCCCTGGCGCACACCAGAGCCAACCTCAAAAGGCCGTCCAAGCCAACCATTAACAAGTGGGAAGCTCTCAGCCCCTTTATATAATGTTTTCAGCCAATTTATAAACCTCCCCTGCAGGTCGTATCTACCAAGTAGCAAATACAGGTACTCATGATTGACTCGATCAAAAGCCTTCACCTGATCCAAAGGCAGCAAGTACTTTCTTCATCCAGCAGCCCTGCATCGCTCCACTGACCAACAATGTAAGGAGTATCCTTCCCACTGACCACCAATGTAAGCGACATTCCTCTTACTGACCACCAATGTAAGGAACATTATTCCCACTGACCACCAATGTAAGGGGCATTCTTCCCACCGACCACCAATGTAAGGAGCATTCTTCCCACTGACCACCAATGTAAGGAGCATTCTTCCCACTGACCACCAATGTATGGGACATTCTTGCCACCGACCACCAATGTAAGGAGCATTCTTCCCACTGACCACCAATGTAAGGGGCATTCTTCCCACTGACCACCAATGTAAGGAGCATTCTTCCCACTGACCACCAATGTATGGGACATTCTTACCACAGACCACCAATGTAAGGAGCATTCTTCCCACTGACCACCAATGTAAGGGGCATTCTTCCCACTGACCACCAATGTAAGGGACATTCTTCCCACTGATCACCTTAGCCTTAGCCATGATACACTACTGTGGTTCAGTACTTACATTGTCCATATTGTCCATACTGGTAGCTTGCCACGGGGTCCATGCTGTATCCCGTCGTGCTGTAAGTCGGGGCGCAGTAGGACTGAGATGTGGGGAGACTGTCCACAGACTTGATGGAATCACTGCGCTGGCTGCAGCTCGCCGACAGGGAATTAGTGGTCTCCAGCCCGCTATGTAGAGGGGAGATGGAAAAATCCGACTGGCTCTGGGGGGGCACACCGCTGGGACTGCTTAGAATGCTCATAACCTGTAATGAGAAGAAGAGTGCACACATTCAAATACCGGCTGTAAGTTTGCGATAACAGCAGCCTATGGAGTTATGCCAAGTAACACATTTCCATTAAAGGGTAAAGTCCACTTTCTTGGGGAAGAAAACATTGGAAAATAAAATAAATAATAATATAAGATATTATAATAATAATATAATAAAATAATATGACACAAATCATATTGTATTTGAATCTTATTAAAAATGACCTTTCCTCTTCCATTTGCAGCCGCTATCATTTTTCTATAAAATGCAATATGGCCACTTGGAGGCGCTCTGTACACAGACGGGCCCTCCAGAAATGTAATTTCCCCCTTGTGTGATTGGCTCACTGATTTTCCCAGAAGTCTGCACTAAGATACAAGTCAGATTTTGGGCATCCCCTGCAACAAAAATGTAATTTCTGGTAAGATCTCCCCAATAGGAAAATCACGTCCAAAGGGATGCAGACCCTGCCACTTTACTCGTTAGAGCCCTGCAGGTGCAGCAGCTGATTGATAATAATAAAATCACTGAAAATGGTTCTCTACTACACCAGTGCTGGGACAAGTTCACCTAGAGCCCAGGGCGAACACGCCAAATTGCAACACCCACCCACCCCCCCCCCCAAGATGTAGGAGAATTACGTGTCAGCGAAAATCCCCCCCCCCCCCCCGAAAAAAAATTGAGCACTAAACTGCATACTTACCCCTGAAGCATTAATTCCCTCTCCTCCCACTACAAACCCGCCCCCTGCTGAAATGTCCTACTCAGCACAAATCATTGCCCCCCCCCCCTCCAAACGCTCCAGCTCAGATCCTTATTTGTGCTGCCCCCAGCACAAATCTACCCCCCCCCCCACCTAAAAAAAAAAAAAAAATTCCCACCCCCTAGTACAAATCCTCTACCCTTCTCCCCTACTCCAAATCCCCTATCCCATCACAATTCCCCCCAAATTTCCCCTCCTACCACAAATCCCCACAATCATGCCTGCTAGAACAAATCTACCCCTCCAAAACAAATTCCCCCTCCTAGCACAAATACCCCCCCCCCCTCAGATTTCCCCTCCTAGCACAAATCTCCATGATCATCCCTGCTAGAATAAACACCCCCCCAAAACAAATTACCCCTAATAGCACAAATCTCCCCTCAAATTTCCCCTTCTAGCACAAATCCCCACAATCATCCCTGCTAGAACAACTCCACCGCCCCCCCCCCCCCCCCAAAAAACAGAGATTTTGCTACACAAATTTGCCATGTCCGAAGTGTCCCCATCTATACATAGACCCAGGGCTGCTGTTAGAAATCACGGGGCCCCATACAGACAACCTGACACAGAGTCCATACATACAACCTGACACGGGGCCCATACAGACAGCCTGACACGGGGCCCATACAGACAACCTGACACAGGGCCCATACAGACAACCTGACACAGGGCCCATACAGACAACCTGACACAGGGCCCATACAGACAACCTGACACGGGGCCCATACAGACAGCCTGACACAGGGCCCATACAGACAACCTGACACAGGGCCCATACAGACAACCTGACACAGGGCCCATACAGACAACCTGACACAGGGCCCATACAGACAACCTGACACAGGGCCCATACAGACAACCTGACACAGAGTCCATACATACAACCTTACACGGTGCCCCATACAGACAACCTGACACAGGGCCCATACAGACAACCTGACACAGGGCCCATACAGACAACCTGACACAGGGCCCATACAGACAACCTGACACAGGGCCCATACAAACTGCACACACAGGGTCGACGGAGCAGCAGAGGGAAACGTATAGTGCACAGAAAGGGTGACTGGTGTGGTGGTGGTGGGGGGGGGGGGGGCGTCAATTGCTGGAACCAATCTTTTGTATGGCTCTCTCTGCAGCAGCAGAAAGCCAACAGGTGGGAGAGGAGGAGAAGCCGGCCTTTCAGCTGCTGCAGAGAGAGCCATACAGGGTATTGGTTCCAATAATTGCCCTCCTGTCGCACTGATCACCCTCCCAGCCCACATCCGATTCACTCTGCTGCCTGGGCCCCCCCTGCTGGCCCTGACCCCGTACAGGGGGACTGGTGGTATCCCCTTATCTACGTCCCTGCATAGACTTATGCGTTTGCCCATGACCCCCCCTGCAGGCTATCCATCCTCCTGACCCCTCTCACCTACCCCCTTCCTGTGGGCAAGTATTGTGTGCTTTTAGCTGCTGGCGGGAAGAAGAGGAGGGAAGCCAGCAGCACTGTGGGGGTAAGGGGGCACACAGAGGCGCCGGGGCGGCAGGGGGCAACGTATGGTGCACAGGGAGGGTGATTGGTGTGGTGAGCAGGGGGTGGGGGCAATTACTGGAACCAATCTTTTGTATGGCTCTCTCTGCAGAAGCAGAAAGCCAACGGGTGGGAGAGGAGGAGAAGCTGGCTTTCAGCTGCTGCAGAGAAAGCTATGCAGGGTATTGGTTCCAGTAATTGCCCTCCTGTCGCACTGACCACCCTCCCTGCCCACATCCGATTCACTCTGCTGTCTGGGCCCCATACAGGAGGACTGGTGGTACCCCCTCATATCTATGGCCCTGCATAGACCTATGCGTTGTCCTGCCCATGACCCCTCCTGCAGGCTATCCATCCTCCTGACCCCTCTAACCTACCCCCTGCACTTTGCTGAAGGGTCCTGCAGCAGACGGGGCCGAGGAGGCGGCTGTTCCTCTGCAAACAGGTTAATATGATTTCTAGAAGTGTTTGAACCTGGGGTCTAGAGGAAGGGCCACTATAATCCCCTGCCCCCCCCCCCTTACCTCGCCTCTATAATGTATTACTTCTTAGTATATTACCATCACTAACCAAAAATCAATTGCCGAGCGACATCTGTAAGACTTTATCTGCAGGGATATCAGGGGCCTGTCAGTCCAGCTGAGTGGCAGCTTTTCCCTCCCTTCCCCCTTCTCTTTCTGTCACCCCCTTCCTACTCTCTCTGCACCGCTGCCCCAAATCAGTCACAGCCTATCTGCATTAACCCCTCCGCTGCCTGGAGGCGCACAGCGCTTCACAGTCAGCATTAAACTGAGCGCTTTTTTTTTTTGCAATTTTTTACTTTTTCTAAAGACCTTCAAACCCCCACAAAAAAACGATGATGGCGGAGGATGACGCCTGCTCAGTTATCTGCATCCACATTAGTGATAAAGAGCGTGCTAAATCCATTTAGAAGTGGCAGTTGAGCTGTAAAGTATAGTAGAGTAAGTAGAGTAGAATT
>NC_138779.1:221928811-222084028 GCF_965119305.1 Pelophylax lessonae | reverse complement strand
ATGGCAACCGGGCCCCATGCTCCGGGGGGCTGTGCTGCTCCCCTGTACACCTGGATAGGAGGGGCGGCGGGGGCAGCATGTAGAGAAATCACTGTCCTCCTTTTTCCTCCTGTAGCTGCAGGAGGAAAATGGAGGAGATTGGTTCCTCTGTATGCTGCCCCCGCCACTCCTCCTATCCAGTTCTCTTGTGTTCTGCTGTCTCTGGGCCCCTGTGTGCTCCGATGATAGGACGATAGAGCAGAGAGGAGGTACGGGCTGTGCTCTCTCTCCCCCTCCTCCTCATAAGCTTGCATATAACAGGGGGGGCGCAATTGGGTCTTTCCCATTCTGCAAACAAATGGGCGAACTTGCAGGTGTGGCCTAGGAATTGGGATCTTGGGCATGATTTATTGTTGGGTGAGGGAAAATATTCAAGAGAGTCCAACCTGACCAATCGGTTTTCCCCCAAAAATTGCCAACCAGTGTCAGAAATAGGCTAGTAGACCAAAGATTGTTGCCTGATCTGACTTAACCTGTTTGATTGGGTGAGCAATTTTTTGTGTCTGTAGGCACCTCTAAACCTCCGCCATTGATCTTGGGTTACTTGGGGAAGTGCTGGGACAAGATCATCCAGCGCCCAGGGAAAACATGTCAAACTGAACCAATCCTCCCCTCCCAAATGTATCAGCATTATGAGTCAGCAAAAATCCCCCCCACCCTAAAAAAAAATTTGACCACTTATCCCCTAAGCATAAATTTGCCCCCAAATCACCCCAGCACAAATGCTTCAAAATTAAAAAAAATCACTCCCCTTAGCACAATCCTCTACCCCTCAATTTTCCCATCTGAATACAAATCCCCCCCCCCCCACTCCAAATCCCCCCAAATTTCCCCTCCTAGCACGAATACCCCTCAAATCCTCCCCAATAGCACAAATCCCCCCCCCCCCCCAAAAAAAACAAATTTTTTTGGGGGGGGGGATTTGTGCTACTAGGGAGGATTTGGGGAGGGTATTAGTTCATGGAGTGTTGATTTAGGGGGATTTGTGTTGGAAGGGGGGATGAAGGAAGAGGATTTATGCACAGACGGGGTATTCGGGGTGTTTGTGCTGGAAGAAGTGAGAGGAAGGGAATCTTTTTTTTTTTTGGGGGGGGGGTGGGATTTGTGCTACTAGGGAGGATTTGGGGGGTATTTGTTCTAGGAGGGGAAATTTGGGGGGATTTGTGTTGGAAGGGGGGATGAAGGAAGAGGATTTATGCACAGACGGGTATTCGGTGGGTTTGTGCTGGAAGAAGTGACAGGAATAATGTATTTGGATGGAATAACGCTTGCCACAGCAGCACAGAAACAAACAACCCACCTCATGTATCGGTATAACCCCCATCATGTATCGGTATAACCCCCCTCATGTATCGGTATAACCCCCATCATGTATCGGTATAACCCCCCTCATGTATCGGCATAACCCCCCTCATGTATTGGTGTAACCCCCCTCATGTATCGGTATAACCCCCCTCATGTATCGGTATAACCCCCCTCATGTATCGGTATAACCCCCATCATGTATCGGTATAACCCCCCTCATGTATCGGTATAACCCCCCTCATGTATCGGTATAACCCCCATCATGTATCGGTATAACCCCCCTCATATATCGGTATAACCCCCCTCATGTATCGGTATAACCCCCCTCATGTATCAGTATAACCCCTCTCGTGTATCGGTGTAACCCCCCTCATGTATCGGTATAACACCCATCATGTATCGATATAACCCCCATCATATATCAGTATAATCCCCCTCATGTATCGTATAACCCCCATCATGTATCGGTATAATCCCCCTCATGTATCGGTATAACCCCCCTCATGTATTGGTGTAACCCCCCTCATGTATCGGTATAACCCCCATCATGTATCGGTATAACCCCCCTCATGTATCGGTATAAACCCCCATCATGTATCGGTATAACCCCCCTCATGTATCGGCATAACCCCCCTCATGTATTGGTGTAACCCCCCTCATGTATCGGTATAACCCCCCTCATGTATCGGTATATACCCCCCTCATGTATCGGTATAACCCCCATCATGTATCGGTATAACCCCCCTCATGTATCGGTATAAACCCCCCTCATGTATCGGTATAACCCCCATCATGTATCGGTATAACCCCCCTCATGTATCGGTATAACCCCTCTCGTGTATCGGTGTAACCCCCCTCATATATCGGTATAACCCCCCTCATGTATCGGTATAACCCCCATCATATATCGGTATAACCCCCCCTCATGTATCGTATAAACCCCTCTCCGTGTATCGGTGTAACCCCCCTCATGTATCGGTATAACACCCATCATGTATCGATATAACCCCCATCATATATCAGTATAATCCCCCTCATGTATCGGTATAACCCCCATCATGTATCGGTATAACCCCCCTCATGTATCGGTATAACCCCCATCATGTATCGGTATAACCCCCCTCATGTATCGGTATAACCCCCCTCATGTATCGGTATAACCCTCTCGTGTATCGGTGTAACCCCCCTCATATATCAGTATAACCCCCCTCATGTATCGGTATAACCCCCCTCATATATCGGTATAACCCCCCTCATGTATCGGTATAACCCCCATCATATATCGGTATAACCCCCCTCATGTATCGGTATAACGCCCCTCATGTATTGGTATAACCCCCCCATGTATTGGTATAACCCCCCTCATGTATCAGTATAACCCCCATCATGTATCGGTATAACCCCCATCATGTATCGGTATAACCCCCCTCATGTATCGGTATAACCCTTGTCTAGCCAGGGCTTGGCAGAACACAGGCCCTCTTCTCAACCTTGACCCGAGGTCAGTCGGTTGGTAGTCTGGGACACGTGTTCTCCTTGACATCGGGAAATGTCCTTTCACTGCCCCCTTCCTCTGTATCTCTCTTCACATTCACTCTTTCTTCCCTCCGCCGACACTCTTTCCCCCTCAGGAGGTTTCATCATCCTCTCCGTACTTTAAAAGAAGAGGAGTTAAAAAAAAAAAATGTAATTAATTCCCTCTATTTCTGAGCAGGGCCTGAGGGTCTGTGTCCACGGAGGCTCCAGCCAGGCAAATCTGCACCCTTTATGATAAACCGAGTCAGCTTTAGACGTTCAAGTGCAATTAGGATCCCCCATCTCGAGACCATCAGCTCTTCCAACTTCTTGGGCCGCAGGAGGAAGAGAAATTGAGCTGCGGAGGAAACTACATGAAAGTAGGAGATAGGGATGAAAGGCCATCTACCGTATACAATATGGACAGGAACCTTATATTATCTCTGGGATATGGGATCCGCCGCATGCAAGCATGTTAAGAGATTAGACGCCAACTTTACAGGAAATAACACTTTCTTCTACACTGTTATTCTTTGTGTTTGCAAATTTTAGCTCCAATTTTTTTATTTATTTATTTTTTTATTTAATTTTCGGAGATGATGGCAACAATTCACTTAATATATATATATATTTTCTTTATCATATGTTTGACTATCCATATTAAATTCCACAGCAAAAGCCTCAAAAACATTAAAAAATATATATATTATATCTATATATATATAAATCTCTCTCTCTCTCTCTCTCTCTATATATATATGTGTATATATATATGTGTATATATATATATATGTATATATATATGTATATGTATATGTGTATATATATATCTATATATATATATATATATATATATATATATTATATATATATATATATATGTATATGTGTATATATATATATATATATACTGTATATCTATATGTATATGTGTGTGTGTATATATATATATATATATATATATATATATATATATATATATATATATATACATATATATATATATATGTATCTATATCTATATGTGTATATATATATATATATATATATATGTATATAAATATCTATCTCTCTCTCTATATATATATAGATATATCTATATCTATCTATCTATCTACCTATCTATATATATTTTTTTATGTTTTTGAGGCTTTTGCTGTGGAATTTATTATGGATAGTCAAACATATGAGAAAATAAATCCTTGGGACGCCATTATTCTGGAAAATGACATCTACCATCTATGAAGGCAGTAATGTTCATTAGCCCCTCCATTAACCACTTCTGGACCGGAAGATCCCCCCCCCCCCCCCCCTTTAATGACCAGGCCTTTTTTTTGCGATTCGGCACTGCGTTACTTTAACTGACATTTGTGCGGTCGTGCGACACTGTACCCAAATAAAATTGATGCCTTTTTTTCCCCACAAATAGAGCTTTCTTTTGGTGGTATTTGATCGCCTGTGTGATTTTTATTTTTTGCACTATAAACAAAAAAAGAGCGACAATTTAAAAAAAAAAAAAATTTTTTTTACTTTCTGCTATATAACATTCCCAATAAAAAAAAGAAATAATTTAAAATCACATAATATTAATCATTTTAGGCCAACTTGTATTCTGCTACATATTTTAGGTAAAAAAACAAAATCCCAATTAACCAGTTCTGGACCAGAAGATTTTTCCCCCTTAATGACCAGGCCTTTTTTGCGATTTAGCACTGCGTTACTTTAACTGATAATTGTGCGGTCGTGCGACGCTGTACCCAAATACAATTGATGTCCTTTTTTCCCACAAATTGAGCTTTCTTTTTTTGGTATTTGATCACCTCTGTGATTTTTATTTTTTACACTATAAACACACAAAGAGCGACAATTTTGAAAAAAAAAAAAAAAAAAACAATATTTTTTAATTTCTGCTATAAAACATTCATAATAAAAAAAAATCAAAATCAAATTTTTTATAATTTTAGGCCAATTTGTATCCTTCTACATATTTTTGGTAAAAAAAAAAAAAAAAAAAATCACAATAAGTGTATATTGATTGGTTTGCGCAAAAGTTTTCGCGTCTACAAACTAGGGAAATATATTTATGTAATTTTTATTTATTTTTTTACTAGTAATGACGGTGATCAGCGATTTTTAGTGGGACTGCAGTCAAATCAGATGCCTAACTGACACTTTTGACACTTTTTTGGGGACCAGTGACACTAATACAGTGATTAGTGCTAAAAATATGCACTGTCACTGTACTAATGACACTGGCAGGGAAGGGGTTAACATCAGGGACAACCAAAGGGTTAAATGTGTCCCTAGGGGGTGCTTGCTAACTGTGTAAAGGGCTGCTCTAACTGGGGGAACACAGAGATTTGTGTTCCTGCTTAGCACAAACACAGGGTCTCTATATTCTCCCCTGTCAGAACGGCGATCTGCCTTGTTTACATAGGCAGACCAGCGTTCTGCCTCAATCCGGAACGATCCCGGGTGGCCGGTGGACATCGGGTCCGCGGGACCTGCTGATTGGCTCCCCCTCTGCCCAATCAGCGCGTGATTGCGCCTCCAGTGGCGCGCATGCGCCCCCTAGTGTATATTGCAAAAAAAGGACGTACAGGTATGTGATGTTGCGCAATAAAGCCGACCTGCCGCAGTAAATTTATACTTGCGATTGGCAAGTGGTTAAAGATGCCCTTCTTAACCACAAGAGAGTGAATACTTGGTTAAAAATCAAATACAAAGGTCATTTTATTCATTTACAAAAATTCCTTTCTCAACATATATCCAAAAAACATTTCAGTGCACTTACATATTACATGCAGGAGGCTCCCTAAGAAAGGCGCTCATTCTGCTAAGCCATAGCCCATAGGTATACATATAAAAAATAATGTTCAATGTAAAGATAGTATAATAACTGTATTTAGGCCAGACTGCAGAAAACACTTAGGCACCGTCTCTACGCGTTTCACCCTTAAATTGGCTTCCTCAGGAGACCATACATATAACTAAGATGGTGACGCTAAATCCACATAGGAAAGATTCCCCAGGTGGTCTCAGAGCATGGAATGGGCACGTAGTAAAAACGGCTGATTGCAAGTATACTCTGTGCTGCTTGGCTTTTGGTCTTCGAAGGGAGGATAGTTTACTTATGAAGATACTTTCTTATATAATCTTTATCCATTGGAACAGTGTTTTGTACTTCTCTTCTGCAGGTCCTATCAGTCGTTTTTACTACGTGCCCATTCCATGCTCTGAGACCACCTAAATCTGATTGTCCCACAGTCCAAAAATAGCTAAGCTACCTACCTAGACTCATTCGATCAGCCATTCTCAACCAGGGTACTGTGGAACTTTAGGGTTCCCCCAGAGGTTGCTAGGGGTTCCTTGAGCTTTGAGCAAAGTTGGTTTCACCTCCTACCTACATTGATTACCAATGCAAGGGTCAACTTTCTATTAAACACCAATGTAAGGGGTCACTTCTACATTGACCACACATTTTTACTGTCTGCGTTGGGGAAGTCCAAGCTTGATAGTGTAGCCCAGTGTTTGTTAAGCAGGGTTCGGTAAAAGCCCCGGGTTCCTCCAGAGGTTGCTAGGGGTTCCTTGAGCTCTGAGCAATGTTGGATTGACCTCCTACCTACATTGACCACCAATGCAAGGGTCAACTTTCTATGAAACACCAATGTAAGAGATCACTTCTACATTGACCACACAATTTTACTGTCTGCGTTGGGGAAGCCCAAGCTTGATAGTGTAGCCTGGTGTTTGTTAAGCAGGGTTCGGTGAAACCCAGGGTTCCTCCAGAGGTTGCTAGGGGTTCCTTGAGCTCTGAGCAATGTTGGATTGACCTCCTACCTACATTGACCACCAATGCAAGGGTCAACTTTCCATTAAACAGCAATGTAAGGGGTCACTTCTACATTGATCACAAATTATTACTGTCTGCCTTGGTGGAGTCTAAGCTTGATGGTGTAGCAGGGTTCGGTGAAAGCCAAAGGTACCTCCAGAGGTTGCTAGGGGTTCCTTGAGCCTTTATCCATTGGAACAGTATTTTGCACTGCCCTTCTGCAGTTCCTATCAGCCGTTTTTACTATGTGCCCATTCCACGCTCTGAGGCCACCTGGGGCATGTTTTATATATGGATTTAGCATTACCAGATCTTGGTTATATGTATGGTCTCCTAAAGAAGCCAAAAAATTGTGAAATGCGTAGAGACCAGCGCCTAATTGTTTTCTCCAGTCCGGCCTTAATGCAATTATTATACTATATGTACATTGAACATTATATTTTATATGTATACCTATGGGCTATGGCTTAGCAGAATGAGAGCCTTTCTTAGGGAGCCTCCTACATGCAATATGTAACAGCACTGAAATGTTTTTATGGCTATAGATATGTCTACTGAATTTTTGTAAATTAATTAAAATTAACTATGTATTTTAAAATAACCAAGTATTCACTTTCTTGGGTTTAAGAATGGCACCTTTAAAATAATTTTTTCCTTATTTTTTGCTCTTCTTAATGATGAGCCATTTGTGATTTTGTGCCTTGGTCCAGTCACCACTTTATAGGTGGAATGACTGCTCTTTCATGATTACAGACCATCTCAAGCAATGTGGGGTCTTAATATCCAGAATTCTTTGGCTTATATTTTTACAGAAAAAGGAAAATTTAACTTCCTTTGGAGCACAAGTGGCCCTATGTTCATTATCCACTGGTTCATTCCAAAATGCTTTCCAAAAAAAACACTACATTTCCTTACCATAGTTGAAATTCTCATACTTTTAAAATAATTTGGATTCCTTTCATTAATCTTTACCTACACTTTTGGCCTCAAGTTAACCAATCACCTTTAGTGCAACCAATGGTACCCACAGTTGCTGAATATCCATATCTGGTTGGATTAGGATACCGTCACCGTTCGGCCAACAATGTTCCACTTGGTTGGATTGAAAAATCACTTTTTGTCAAGCTGGGTAGTGCCTACAGTGTCACCCACAGCTTGAATTCGAGGAGAGTATGGTCATCTTAACACATATAGATGTCTTTGAATTGTGCTAGACTTTGAGGTTTTTGTGAAGTGCACTGTACGAGCCGGGCAGCTACAGTCTGCTATGGGGAACAGCCAAGACTAGGCTGAGGGGTAGGGGAAGAGGTCGTCTTGGGTGCTTCAAGGGAGGGGGACACTTCAAGGGCTGGAGTTGCAGACTATCCTACTGGGGTAATTCACAGCTCTGGGGGAAGAGGTGGCCGGGCATTTTGTATTGGTGGGACATGATTACTGAGGTAAGTGTTTTCAACCCTCCACCTATACTTTGCCCTTTAAAGAGATTCTGCCTGGTAAAGTTACAATTTGAAACAACAATGTTGTAAAAATGAAATGGTAAATAATTTGTTCCCTATAAATAAAGAGAGTAAATATTCACCTTTACCAATGCCACCTTGTTAAAGAGGATAAAGAAGATCCCCACTCTCAGAAGGTAGAATGATTTACTGAGTCCAGTTGTGGACACGGTAAATCGACCCTCCCAGAAGGTGGAAAGACCCACTGAGCCAGGCGGTGGACACAGGAGATGGACACCCCCTGAAGGTTGGAGGAACCGATGAGTACAGTGAGGGCACAGGAGATCAACACTCCCAGAAGATGGAAGGACCCACTGAGCCAGGTGGTGGACACAGGTGATGGACACCCCCTGAAGGTTGGAGGAACCAATGAGTACAGTGAGGGCACAGGAGATCAACACTCCCACAGGGTGGAAGCAACCACTGAACCAAGCGGTGCACACAGCAAATTTACACTCTTAAAAAGGTGTGAGGAACCACTAAGTGCAGTGGGGGCACAGGAGATCGACACTTTCAGAAGGTGGGAGGAACCACTGAGCCCAGCTGTGAACACAGGAGATTGACACTCCCAGAAGGTGGGAGGAACCATTGAGCGCAGTGGGGGCACAGGAGATCAACAATCCCAGAAGGTTGGAGGAACCAGTGAGGGCAGTGGGGGCACAGGAGATCAACAATCCCAGAAGGTTGGAGGAACCACTGAGGGCAGTGGGGGCACAAGAGATCAACAATCCCAGAAGGTTGGAAGGACCCACTGAGCCAGGTGGTGGACACAGGAGATGGACACCCCCTGAAGGTTGGAGGAACCAATGAGTACAGTGAGGGCACAGGAGATGAACACTCCCAGAGGGTGGAAGCAACCACTGAACCAAGCGGTGCACACAGAAGATTGACATCAACATCTCAGAAGGTTGGAAGAACCACTGGGCGCAGTGGGGGCACAGGAGATCAACAATCCCAGAAGGTTGGAGGAACCACTGGGGGGCAGTGGGGGCACAAGAGATCAACATCTCAGAGGGTTGGAGAAACCACTGGGCGCAGTGGGGGCACAGGAGATCAACAATCCCAGAAGGTTGGAGGAACCACTGACTGCAGTGGGGGGAAAGAGGTCAACACTCCTAGGGGGTGAAAGTAACCACTGAGCCCAGTGGTGGACCCAGGAGATCAGCAAACTACATGGTAGTGGGTACCACTAAGTACAGTGGAAGCAAAAGAGATAAACACTGCTAAAAAGTGGGAGGAACTGCAGAGTGCAGTAGGGGAGCATGAGATCATCACTCCTAGAAGGTGGAAGAAACCATTGAGCCCAGTGGTAGACACAGGAGATCAACACTGCCAGAGGACAAGAGCAACCACTAATCACAGTGGGGGACAGTGAAGATCAGGTCCAAGGATAGTCATTTCTCAGCAGACTTAAGTCAACAAATCCTCTTCTACAGAGTGGTGCTTGGTGAAGAGGACAACGAGAAAATATTCACTCTCTTCTTTTGCAGAAAACTGGTTTTCAGCGTTTTTATTTTTGCATCAGGGAGGCTTTAAGGGGAAACCTGTACTGAAAGAACCTTGAAGGCTTCCATTGATAAACTTCCTTCGAAATTGGGTTTCTTGGATGCCTTTGGATTTATTTTTGGAGTCCATGACTCAAAACAAGTAGGACACGAAGCCAGAGGACTCCTTTGTCATCCAGGCCTGGTGTTACATTCCCGGGTTCCTGTGTCCGCAGACAGCAAACACAAAGCGAGTACTCAAAGTACCCAAGTAAAAAGTTTTTTCTAACAAAGTTTCAAATGGCGCCACAAAAAACATCCAGATTGATAAGGGTTCCTTCTGCTTCCAGTCCAATCGGCTCTCTTCACCTTTCCATCACCCTCTGCCAGCTAAGCAGGTAGCCCTCCCCTCCATCTTTTGTTTGCCCTCAGGGTCTTGGTAATGGAGAGTTCACACTGACTTATTGCTTCAAAACAAGATTTCCTGAGATTTTTAGAACTACCCCAGCGGTGCCCCCCTTCTCCTTTCTGGTGGAAGGTTCGATAAACGTGAAAGAGCTCCAACACAAAGAGTTCTTGGAGTGACACATCCCAGCCCGGGGCGTTCTTTCTCCGGCTCAGTATCAGCATTGCCATTGCCTCTCTGATCAATCACAGGCCTCTTCTATCTATGAGCCGGGCTTAGCATCGCTCCCTGGGCCTGGTCTACACCACCAGAGGGTCAGCGACAGATATTAGAGCTCAGGAGGAGAGATAACACTCAGATTTGTTTCCAGAAGATAGTGACCTTTCTGATTGCTTCCCCCAATTCACTCGACTTAATGCATGTGATACACTTATTATCCACTCTAGTGTTTGGAGTGACTGCTATTATTTCAGGGTCTACCGCAACCTAAATGAAGATATGTCCTTCACATTGTTACATTGTTCTTTTCCTGATTTTATGTCATTGCATATAAATTATATATATATATATATATATATATATATATATATATATATATATATATTATAATATAATATATAATAATATATATATATAATATTATAATAATATATAATATAATAGATTTTATATATATATATATATATATATATATATATATATTATAATATAATATATAATAATATATATATATAATATTATAATAATATATAATATAATAGATTTTTAAAATTCTCTCTCTACTGGCTATCTGTATGTCAGGCAGGATGGAGGTCCTCATTGGGGGGGGGCTCTGCTTCTTACAAAAATCAGGTTTGGCAAATTAAAAAAAAAAAAAAAAAAATCATACATAAAGCAGATATTGGGTCGTAATTTTTTTTTTTTTTTTAGCACTTTTAGCACGCTCCTTTGAATTTTCCCATGGCTGTGATCAACAACAAACATCAATTTTGATCCCACTAATGATTAGAAAATCGAACAAACGCTCTTAACCACTTCTGGACCGGAAGGATTTGCCCCCCTTAAGGACCAGGCCAATTTTTGCTATTCGGCACTGCGTTACTTTAACGGAAAATTGTGCGGTCGTGCGACGCTGCACCCAAAAAAAACTGATGTCCTTTGTGTGGGAGAAGTTAGGAGAAACGTTGACGCTGCGGAGACCGGAGGATTTGGCTGCTCAATGACCAGGCCCTATTTTGCAATTTTACGGACAATTGCGCGGTCGTGCAACGCTGTACCCAAAAGAAATTGACTTCCTTTTTTTTTTCCACAAACAGAGCTTTCTTTTGGTGGTATTTGATCACCTGTGCAATTTTTTATTTAAAAGAGTGACAATTCTGAAAAAGAAAAATAATATTTTTTGCTTTCTGCTATATAACATTCCCCAAAAAAATGTTTTCATTATTTTAGGCCAAATTGTATTCTGCTACAAATTTTTGGTAAAAAAAAAAAAAAATCCCAAAAAGCGTATTTTGATTGGTTTGTGCAAAAGTTATCGCGTCTACAAACTATGGGAAAGATTTATGTAATTTTTATTTATTTATTTTTTACTAGTAATGGCGACGATCTGCGATTTTAGCGGGGCTGCAACATTGCGGCGGACAGGTCGGACCCCTAACTGACATTTTTGACACTTTTGGGGGGGACCAGTGACATTACTACAGTAATCAGGGCTACAAATATACACTGTCACTGTAATAATGACATTGGTAGGGAAGGGGTTAACCTAGGGGTGATCAAAAGGTTAAGTGTGAGCCTAGGGGAGTGTTTACTAACTGTTGGGCTTGTGAAATGATCATAGAGACATGTGATCCTATATAGAAGGATCACAGGCGCTCTGTGATCATTCCACAGAGAAGAATAGTCAGCTTTGTTTAAAACAGCTGTCCGTCCTTCTCTCTCAGCGGGGAGCGATCGGGGATGGCTGGCGGCAATCGGTGCCACCGGCCCCATGCATCGGCATCCCCGCTGCCTAGTGGAGTGGGAGTGCGCCACCGGCGGCGCGCGCTCGCACCCCAGCACCACGTGCGCGACCGACGTAGGGCTGCGTCGGTTCGCGCAGGAGAGGCAGCCTGCTGCAGTAAATCTGCGGCGGACGGTCTTAATGTGGTTAAAGTGATTGGCACAATCACTTTAACACTAGCAAAAATCCCCTCCCCCTACTATATTACCTTTTTTTTTTTTTAGCACAAACTCCCCAAAATTATCCCCTCCGAACACAAACCCCCTCAAATCATTGCTCCTAGCACACCTCCCAAAATTTCCCCTCCTAGAACAATTCTTATCCCTTGCCACTCCCCAAATTCCCCCTCCCAACACAAATCCCCTCCTCCCCAACCTCCTTTTGGTGGTTTTGGTTAAAATAATACTATAATAATAATAATACTAAATTATAATATATTCATATTATTTTATATATCATTATATTCATATTTTTAATATTAAAGTTTTTTAAATATAATAATAATAATAGAATTTTGGGATGATAATAATAATAATAATAGAAATTTTATAAATAATAATATATTCTAAGTATAAAAATAATATAATACTATTAATACAAAGTTATTAAAAATAATATTATGATAATATATTATAAATATATAAATATTATTATTATTATTATTATTATTATATTATTTTAACACTTTTAAAAAAAATATATAATATTATAATGGCATTAAAAATAAGTATTATAATATAATTTAAAATAATAGGAAGTAGGGTTTATGGTAAAGTGGAGATGAGCTGGGATCTAGTAAATGGGCAATACAAAGGTGTAATCCAGAATCAAAGCAGAGGTGGCATAGGTGGGAAAAGTGATCCCAACTTTTTATTTTCCGGTTTTCGTTGAGGTGCCATACATAGCAAAATTCCCCTCCGAACACAAACCCTCTCAAATCATCGCTCCTAGCAAACCTCCCAAAATTTCCCCTGCTAGAACAATTCTTATCCCTTGCCAATCCCCAAATTCCCCCTCCCAACACAAATCCCCTCCCCCCCCCCCCCTTAACCTCCTTTTGGTGGTTTGGGTTAAAATAATACTATAATAATACTAAATTATAATATATATTCATATTATTTTATATATTATTTTTCTAATATTTTTAATATTAAAGTTTTTTAAATATAATAATAATAATAATAATAATAATAATAATGATGATAATAATAATAATATAATTTTGGTATGATAATAATAATATATAAATAAATAAATACATTTTTAAATAAATTAAAATTTATTTTAATAATAATATAATAATATATTCTAAATAGAAAAATATTATAATACTTTTAATATAAAGTTATTAAAAATAATATTATGATAATATATTATAAATATTTTTATTATTATTATTATTATTATTTTTATCATATTATTTTAACACTTTAAAAAAATATATAATATTATAATGGCATTAAAAATAAGTATTATAATAAAATTTAAAATAATAGGAAGTGGGGTTTTTGGTAAAGTGGAGATGAGCTGGGATCTAGTAAATGGGCAATACAAAGGTGTAATCCAGAATCAAAGCAGAGGTGGCATAGGTGGGAAAAGTGATCCCAACTTTTTATTTTCCGGTTTTCGTTGAGGTGCCATACATAGCAGATAAAACACTTTGTAATGATTTCAGATTCATGTCTAAACCAAGGAAGAATGAGATGGTGGCAAGTCTCGGCTAAAACAGGAAAGGATCTGATTGTTGGGATTTTTAAGCGATTTGATAAATTTTTGGGAATGAGCGCCCCCCCCCCCCCCATTACCAACTGTTCTTGTGGAAGCGGCCTCTTCGGCCATCCGCCCAGTGGGCACACTGCACCATTATATCCAGATGTAAGCTAATCCACAACAACATCTGTAACTGATCTCCACCCTCAAACGTCAACTCCTTATTTTCCCTTCAGATGAGAAGTCTGAAGATAAGAAATGAAGGAGAAATAGGAAATTGAGCAGGAAAATTAGGAGAAAACAAATAAAGTGGGGAAAACAGAAGGGGGGGGGGAGAGAAGAAGCAGAGAGCGAAGATGGGAGGGGGGGGGGGGGGCTGTGAGCGAGGAGGCCGACTGATTGTTTGAAAGATATGACTATTTAGAGAGAATGACTGCATAAATTTAATTAAAGCGTTTTCACGCTGCAAATGGCTGATTGTAATTATGTTCCCAGCCTCACTTAGCAGAGAAGATGTTGCCTCTTTGTGTGATGAAGGACAGCGAGCCGATGACAACACCTATTCAGCCGTCTCTTTGTGTCAGGTGTTTATCTGTGCCATGAAATACTGGTTGGGGGGGGGGGGGTGGACAATGATTGGACCAGACTCTAAAAGTGAACCGTGAATGTGTGAGCGGGCTGTGCATGTCTAAAGGATGGAAATAAGAATATTACATATGCATGGAACAGCTTTTGGTGCCACCAGAGATGAGTCGCAATCTGGAGGTACGCCATTTTGCCATTTTAAACTTGACAACTGAAGGAAAGAAAAATAAAAAACAGGGCTGTTGCTTTAAGCAAAATCTAGATTTATCTAACCCTGCCATTCCCAACCAGAGATCCATGGACCCCTAGGGTTCCTCGGTTGCTTGATTTGTGCGGCTGATTGATCCCCCATTTGATGGTGTCTTCGTAGTTCCAGCACCAACACCACCAGTGGAATGACTCAGGTGAGCTTTTTAGTTGTTAGTAAAGGGGGAATTCTGACACCCGCTGTAAGAGGGACATTATTTTTTCCACTGACCCCCAATAAATTGATTCTAGAAGGGTCCCCCAAGATCTTAACATTATTTCTATGGTTCCCCTGGAAAAGAAAAAGGTTGAGAAAGGCTGGGACAATGATACTTTGTATCTGAATAGTTGCTATATGCCAGTGGTCTCCAAACTGCAACCCATGGGCCAAATACACTACACACAATCAGAAAATTGTACGAAAAATACCGCTTTCGATACGATCATACTATAATCTGATCGTGAGTACACAGCTTTCGAGAGCCAATCATGAATGTTCTGAAATTATCTGAAGGGACAAACACGAAAAGTTTTTTGTGTGATAACAGATCATACGATTTTCGTTTAATCAACACATTACATCACTTCCTAATTTTTATTCTGTCGTGCGAAAATTTTCGTAACTTTAGTAACTTCTTTTATTTTTCATATGGAGACTGGCATGCAAAAAACCCCCCCAAAAAATGGAGGATCATTCATCCAATAATCTCACAGTGTGTACCAGGCTTTGGAGTGTTTCTCTTCGACTCCATGTTGGACTTTAATTGCATTTTAATTGGACTTTTAGCTGTTTTGTACAAAGACTTAGCTCAATGGTCTTAACCTTTCATGCGCCATATATATATATATATATATATATATATATATATATATATATATATATATATACCCTTTTAGTCAGTTCCTAACTTCCTGTAGTGGCCTGACTTATCTGCTGCAACAAAATATCAGTTTGGAGTGGAGGAGAACATCATGAGCAGCCAACAAAGTATTCCAGTGCTGTGGAAAAGTCCTTCCAAGCCAAAATGGCTGAAGATCGACCCCTTCCACCAAGCATAGGTTGCAGCTCCTCTTCTGCCTATCTCTCAGAGTTCTGTGTAATCTCTTTAATAGATCTATCTGGTCAAGCTCTCTTTCTGGAAATACGCATGGGCAATTCTCAAGCCATTTCAACCATCTGTCAACAAGAAGAACTACGATAGGTCAAGGAAACCTACTAGCATCTCTTTTATATCAATAGTTGAATACATAAACCATTGGTCAATGATGGAACAAGGTTCTTTTGGCATCCAAGGCAAAAAGGCCAAAGTACGACCCCCCCCCCCCCCTCCTTATAAGCTTTGAACTACTTCAGCCACCTCCTGAAGAGCCCAAGGTGGCTGCCTCCTGCCTAATCCTTGGCCTAGTTGTTGGGTAGGTGCAGGGTGGTGCGTTGGCAGTAATCACAGAGAGGCCCGGAGTGCAGTAACCGATGTATTTAAGAACAGTACAACAGCCCAGTGGGGAGCTCACGCGACTGGGCACTTACAGTCAATGCAGCGGACAGTCAGGAGTCAGCGGTAGTAGGTCCCAGCTGAAGACAGCGATTGCCAACAGAGGTGGAATGCAGCCTGGCTGTTCCAACCCCAGAGGTAGCTTGTGCAGAGTTAGTCCCTAAAGGGCCATACACACTATAAGATTTTCTGAAGACTTTTTCCTTCAGATTTACCTTTTCTATGTAGTGCAAGGGCCTGCCAGATTGCATACAAATTGAAAGTGTTTAGGTTTGACCTCATATTATCTGGTTTTGGTAAATCTAAAGGAGAAAGTCTTCAGAAAATCTTATAGTGTGTATGGGCCTTAAACTTTCCCTACTCCTCCAGAACCTCTCTCTACCACTAGGGCTGTCCCTGACAGGCAGGTACACTAGCCACTTCCCAAATTCACTCTAAAACCTGGAAGCAGGGACTTAAAAAGACTCTACATGACCCAAGATGGCCACCATGGTCATCTGGATGAAGAGTAGTCATCCGGCACACTGCCCCAAGGGGACCGAGGGAACCATAGAGAAACCAAGTTTCTCTTGACTTCCCCTCCAGATGCAGTACTGCTCCAGTCGAGCTCCACCTACAGTGGAGATAAAAGGCTACACCTGCCTACATGCTCCTGCCAATGTTGGTAATGGTCCAAATCCCTTTGATCCCTTTTGTTTTTGTAATGAAATATGGTTGAAAGTTGTTCAGGTTGCTTGACATTTGTGTTTTTGTGGTCTAACGATAGGCATTGGAGATCACTTTGGCCTCAAGGAGCCTTGATCAGGTGGGTGAAATAAACCTTAGTAGAAAAACATTGCCTAGAACTTTAGATCCTTGCAAACATTCTTCACAGCCAGGTGTTGCAGCCCCTCAGGTAGTAGAGAACCGCGTCTTATATCAATAAGAAGGATGAAGCCGGCCACCGGGAGGGAGGGAGGGTGTCCCTGGGCTAATGGAGGTAGATTAGGACACAGATTGGCAGTGACAGAAACTGGGCAGTGACAAGGTGGGGACAGTGAGGGCCCATTAACACCCGAGAAAACAAGCTGTCACATCTCACAAGACGTTAAGTCCACATTCTGCTGAAATGCGTCAGTTCCATTAACCTTCCTCTCCCCCGGCTCCGTCTGTCCATCTATCTCTATTTGCCCTAATTTAATTTAGAAGGCCTGCTGCTTCATTCCTCCCCCCATCCAGCTCTACTCCAGTATGCTTCATCTCCATAGTTCACTTCTCATTAGAATGTCTGATCTGATCACAGCAAACACAAGCCTTTGCTTTTTACAAATAGAATATTGCCTGCTCCTCTACACTCGGCATGCTCCGACTTATTAAACCAAATCACCCAATAAAAGAACAATCATTGCCTACTGGTGACTCCAATACCCCAACCTTTTAAATCCTCAGTTGTTAATTTTTGACATTTGTGTAGATTTGTAGAGGCCAGAAAATTCCAGATGATGGAAAACTGACTACAGGCCCCACCCAGCTTTTTTTTTAATTAATTAATTTATTTTTGTATTATTAGTTTGTAATTCTTTGGGCGACTTAAAAGTTAATTTTATTTTTGAAAAGAAAAAAAAGTAAATTTTATTAAACAGGTCTTCAGTGGTATGATTCTATTTGGTATTTGGTATGAGGCCTACTATATAGTTCTTTGTTTTTTGTGTTATTGCCTAATTTTTTTCCTATTATAGTACAACACAGAGAGCCACTGGTGCAGCAGTATAGTTATAACTAATAAAATAATTTTTCACATGAACTTGGGCTGCTGACTCCAATTTCTGGGCATTTGTCCTTCAAGAAAAAAAAAAAATGAATAAAAAAAATATATATAATAAATTGTATATATTTCAACCTTTCTAATTATTAGTATGTGATCATTTGGACACCTTAAAAGTCAATTTTAATTAAAATGTTCTTCTGTGGTTTGATTCTATAGAATGTGGTGCCATCAGTGGCAGCTGGTGCTTCGTGGGCCGGTGGAGGGGCACCATACCCCCCCGGACCACACCAGCTCCAGCTCACTCACCCTGGGCAGGCAGCGGCGGCGGCTTCCCCCTCAGTCTCCTCTGTGGGCCTCCCCTCATCTCCTCCCTCCTCCTTGGCCAATAGCATGGCTTCTCCTTTCGGCCAATCGGGAAATGGGTCTCTGGACCCGCTTCCTGATTGGCAAGGAGGAGAATCAGTGTGGCAATAGCAAATATTTATTCGCTATTGTCCCACAACTGGGTGGGCACAGGGCGCAGTGCTCTGCGCCCAAGCCCACCCTTTTTTGAAGCCTATTAGAGCCTCTGGCTCTAATCACATGCTTAAAAAAAAAAGAAAAACCCATTGGAATCCATGCGCCCGGCGCCCTGCATGTAGATTAGGGGGCCAGATGCACGAATAGAGGGGGCAGCGTCCCTGCGCCCCCAATGGACGGGCCGCCACTGGGTGCCATACTACAGGCCCACCCTTCTTGGGAAGGATTACCCCCTTACAGATAGCTAAAAAGATCAATGGTGTCAGTGGGAGCTCACCTGAGAGGCAAAAATTGCTCATTGCTGACGGAACCCCTAACAACCTCTGGAGGAACCCTAGAGTTCCATAGAACCCTGGTTGAGAAACCCTGCTCTAGAAGCTGGAAAGTAGTCACTGAAGTAGACATTATCACTCCAGGTATCTCCACTAACTTCCGAGATCTGTCCCGAGCAGGTGCTCTGGTGCATTGAGAAGATGAAGAAGGAGGTTCACTGCACAGCATAGGTGCTCTTCAGGGAATTTTCTCAATGAATGCAAAGCATTTTTTTGGTTGGATGAGTTGGAGAGCAAAATGTCACTCACAGATGTTTTATAGGTTCTTATGGAGCAGGACTCAACTCTTGCCCTCCAAGGCTTCCAACAGTACACAGAAGAGGAGAACAGCTGCATAAATGATTAATAAGTGGAACATGATACAGATATCTAACCTCAGAAATTTCTAAGTAAAGTTGAAGAACGGGGACAAGTGTTGAGCACTACTGCTGCAGAGCCAAAAAAATCACTCCACTGGGATTTCTTGGGTCTGTGAGAGTTCACCGACCTGTTCAGAGGAAACAATGACCTTCACCCATAGACTTTTTAATTTTATTATGTTCTTTTTTTTCTTTTCTCTTTCTTAATTGCTCACCCACACATTGGCCTCTTGGGATGTCCATGTCGCACAGTGTTTCAGTGGGATTCAGTATCGCATAATATCCATCCTGCACATGCGCAGGTCTCTGTCATTTCCCAATTACCTGGCAGAGACCCAGAGAACCAGGAAACAACAGGTATGGGAATTTTCAAGATGGTGTTCCAGAAGCAGACCACCACAAGGAAAGCTTTGGCTGTGAGGAAGTCAAGGCTGGACTCCATGGACATTTATGTTTTGGGTTTAGATATAGTTCATGGTTGAGAATTTTAAGTCTTGATAAAACATGGCAAGTTTGGAGGTTATTAAGTACAAAGGAAAGAGTAGAGGATCAAAAGAAGAGAGGACACTTAAGGATTCTGGCAGAGGCGTAACTAGAACCTTTAGGGCTCCGGTGCAAGAAACCACGAAGGGCCCTCTGGACCCCTTCCCTTCAAGCCTGGGGCTCTTTCCACTGATCCTGGGGCCCTTTACTCTCATTGTGGGGCCCTTTATTACCATCCCACATTGTGACCCTTTAACAAGTTCTGCAGTGGGCCCCCTTCCTGCCATCTTGGGGCCTCCCCACAGTGGTGGAATGCCAGGGCCCAGTAGTAAGTGTGACCTTTGCGATCCTGGAAATTCATCCACTGGTGTCAGTAGTTTTTATTTTTTGGTATTTTAATTGTATTATTTTTTATCATTTTATTTTTTTACAATGTGACTGACTATGACTCTGTCCATTCAGAAAAGAAAGAAGCTGGTAAATGACATATTTACCGACCCCTTCCTTGCTCTCTATTGTGTTACATCCCCTGCAGCAGCTGGCAGGAGAGGTTAGGGAGCACAGTGGGGGGGGGGGGGGGCAGCACAGTAGAGGGGGGACAAGGGGAGCACACAGGGGCCCAGAGACAGCAGAACACAAGTGAACTGGATAGGAGAAGTGGCAGACGCAGCATACAGAGGAACCAATCTCTTCCATTTTCCTCCTGCAGCTACAGGAGGAAAAAGGAGGACAATGATTTCTCTACATGCTGCCCCCCGCCGCCCCTCCTATCCAGGTGTACAGGGGAGCCGCACAGGCCCCCTAGAGCATGGGGCCCGGTTGCAATTGCAACCCCTGTAGTTACGCCCCTGGATTCTGGCCTATCAGGGGTTAAACATAGGGATCAGAACAGGTTTTCTCACCTATCCAATTGCTCGATACCCCTAATGGTGGCTGTTTGGTACCTAAAGATCAGCACCAGATCTGACAACTTGACCTTTACCGTCATCCTGTCGATGATCGTTTTCAATGCTATGACTGCCCTAAACTTTAGCTGCCACTATTTTGCAATGGATAATTGTATATCGCAGCTTATCGCATTGAAAATTAATGACGGCACATTTTATACAGGCATTATATTGCAGCAAGCATTTGTCAGTTTGCAGCATGAGCATGGAAGAACGCGGCTGCATAAACTGTGAGTCATATCAGATGGACGGTGGAGGAGGAGGGAAGAGGGAATGTCAGGCCAAATTACTCTTGACAGTGTTAATATCTGCACCTCCTAGCAGTAATTACATGTAAATAAATAGTGAAGTGGCTCTCAGCTGGAGCCGTGCTCTCCATTCCCCCGGCCAGATGAGACTGCCCTCTGTATAGTTATACAGTACTGCTCCCCTGCACCATCGTTCTGGAGTACGCTAGAGGGAAAAGATTAACCCTCAGTCTTTTGGCTAAGATCCAGTGAAGTATCTAGTCTTATCAGTTTTTCAGAACAGAACGCCGGTTCCCTGTACCAGTTGGGGGCACCAGTCCCTGATATAGTAAGATGGTTATGGAGGGAGTGCTTTTTTCCTCCCAAAATAAAATATGAAGAGTTACAGCCAGACACCCCAGAGGTTGCAGGTTCAAGTCTGGAGCCTGACAGTGGGGGTATTTGGGATGGGTGGGTAGGCAAAAAGGCAGCAAAGGGTCCTTCCCAAAGTCCTCACATTTCTGCTTACACAGGACTGGGTTTGAGAAGCTCCCAGCATCTCTCAGAAGGTAAACTGAGTCCAATAAAACCACGTTTTGTGGAAGAATCTGGCCTGGTTTGCCAGGCTTGTCCCTAGTTGATGCAGAGCTCTCCCTAAGTACTAATGCCTTTGTCAGGACCTGTATCTGAACCCACGACCTCTGCTGCATCTGGCAGTAGATCTTCTTGCTGAGCCACCTGAGATGCTTTACAGCTCCTTGCCTGAATCCTTGGACAAATTTACTTTTTATCTTGTTTCTGGTGAACCTTGAACCCTTTGCTTCACCCATGAACTTCCTATTTAAGCCATGCCTTTGCAATTTCTGTTTGCTAGATTATTGTGCTCTTCTCCAAACAATATCTTGCTCCTTTGTCTCCTGTTGCCATCCGTATCTTTATTATCACTTGTTACTGACATTTGGCTTGTTCCTTGACTACGCTTCCACTTGATCCCAACCTGTAACCACTTGTTACTGACCCATGGCTTGTTTACTGACTACACATCTGCTTGATCCCTACCTGCTATATCTGCTACCTGCCCCCCGGCTTGCTCACTTCCTGGTGGGGCAATCCTGAGGACCACGACCTGGTACTTACACGAGCATCAGGAGCTCTGGCGAATATTGGCTAGTGCTTAGACCCCACACCTTGGGTGAGCCTGCCTCATCTACCAGGGTGATCTGCTTGTGTTCTTATCCTCCTGGTTGGTGGGAATCTCTCTACTGTTATAGTTACTGGCCTCTGAGCCTGACCCCTGATTGTGACAGCCTTTCTGGTAGCAATAGTGTTGCATTTGTCTGGTGCCCCTGGAGTGGTAGTCCAGGGGTGCTGGAAATGTTCACTGTGGGGTAAATCGTTAAATTTTTAGGATGGCACCTTGGTCACACCAGTCCTGAGGGATCTTACACATAGGAAAGAAACTGAACTAAGCACCCACTGGTAAGGTGGTGGTTGGGATTATATACCGGGTGTGGAGGGTTCAGAGGGGCCCAGTGCCTCCTGATTTGAATGGTGCTACCTGGACTGGGTGGAAATGCAGAGAATATGTGGTGTCAGGTGCCCTCCGGGAGAGGCAAAGTAAGACTATAATTTTGGGACACCATTGTGTGAAATAGCACTTAGGCCACAAAACTGTGCCTTTTGGCCCGAGTTTGGGGCAAGTTTTGCTACCAGGCTGCAGGGCCTAGTCATTGTATTACACACTGTCACGTTGTAATATTGTTTCTTCAGATATGTCACTGCACTTGTTTTTGTGTGCTTTTTTTACTCACTGGATGGTAGGGTGTGAGTCTTCGGGCCTACCCTAAAGTCTAGGGGGAGGATGTGTGCCCTCAGGGTACTTCCTCCCATGCTTTAGGGGGTCTTTCTTTGAGAGAGCCCCTGATGGTGGTTGGCTTTAGCTTACCACAAAGTGAGAGGTTCACCAGACCTTGCACCCTGAAGGGTCAGGAAAGGTTCCTTCCTCTTCGGGAGGAGACCTTATGACACATCCTAGGTGCACTTTTATGGTTCACTTTGGTGTTTAGTTTTTGCACATGGGGGGAATGGATTAACACTTCCACTGCAGGCCTTGCCAACATTCTCTGCCTCCGAGGCCACACTCTGAATAAATCCAATTCACTTTTTTTGTGTCCCTTTTTCACTCACTGGATGGTAGGGTGTGGATCTTCGGGCCTACTTTGAAGACTAGGGGGATGATGTGTGGCCCTCAGGGTCCTTTCTTTCCTGCCTTGATGGTCCTTCTTTGGGAGAGCCCCTAACCTAGTACCAGGTGGTCGGTTGACCACAAAGAGAAGAGTCCACCACGCCTTTTGGCTAGGTGGACCACAGTGCCTTGCCCCTGTCAGGAGCCTTGCACCCAGTGCCATCTTTAGGGCATTGTAGGCCCCCGTGCAATGCAGTGCACTGGGGCCCCACCTACATGATCACCCACAAGAATAAAAATGCAAATTATCGATAAGGCGATATTTATTGGTACAGCAGTGCCAGGCTAATCGCAGCTTCCAAGTTCTGCGGCTGGGTCCGGTGATTGTGGGCTCCCCCTCCACGACCCAAGTAGTTGCCTGACAGCAGCGAAGGGCCGACAGGTGCTTGCCACCTGCTAAGTTCGGCGGCAGGATGCACACAGGAATCAGGACTAATGCTTGGCTGGGTTGCTGGGCAGGTGGGGCCCCCTTGGCAAGTGGGGCCCCCCGGGCAACTGCTCAGTGTGCCCATTTGGTAAGATGGCCCTGCTTGCACCCCAGAGAGTCAGGGAAGGGTTCTTCCTTTTCGGGAGGGGATCTTATGAAACACCGTAAGTGCACTTTTCTGGTTGACTTTGGTGTTTGGTCTTTTCACACTGGAGGAACAGATTAACTCTTCCACTGCAGGCCTTGCCAATGTTCCCTTCCTCCGAGCCCACACTCGGGATAAATTCCCCTTTTTTTTTCTGACTAGTTTGCATTCCAGAGAAAACTCCGCACGTCAGCAAAAAACACCTCCAAGATTTTATACTGCTCATAAAAATGTACAGAGCAAAGCACTCCTAAAATCTAACTTATCTGATGCAGAGGGAACAGAAAAAGAGACACTTTGTACCTTTTATTTATTTATTTTGGAGAAATCTGCTGCATGTTCTGTTACAAAAGATAAGAGGAAATTAGGATTTTAAGACCCGATCTGCCGGCATGTATCCATTGTGATATATTTCCTTTTACAAGACAGAGATGGAAGGTTGTTTTTATCCTCTTTTTTTAATTTATTTTAATTTAATTTAATTTAACTTAGAAAATTCATATCTGAAAACTGTAAAAAAAAAAAAAAAAAAAAATGTTACAAGCTTTTTAACCTCATGTTTAATGAAGAACTCCTGCCATTGGTGGGGAAATCTGTTTTGGTGTTCTAGAAGACAGCCATGTTTGTGCTTTGAAAAAAACAAACGCAACAGGCTGCGTTAAGTAAGATGCTGGTATAATCAGGCGTATTGCAGTAACCCATAGTTACCGTTAAAGAAGCTGAAAAAAAGATAACAATAAATAGCCCATTAAAAATAAAACTAAACCAAATTTTGATGCAATATACAGCATCAATCTAGAGATTTCCCTGCAGTAATTTTCTTTTTCTGCTTTTCTGCTGCTAGATGTCCTCAGTCTAATGGTCAGCATCATTTGACCCACTTCCTCTGAGCCCAGGTTGTAGTAGACACCCCCCCCCCCCACAATGACAGGAGAAGAACCACAGTGATGAGCTCATCTCTCTTTCACTCTGCTCTCTCCTCCTGTCATCATGCTTCTTGTCAGTACATTAACTGATTGGCTCCTTGTGCTGCTTCTACATCATACACGCCAGCCCTGCTGTTCGGGGACTGCAAGAGGCTGATACCAGGTCACATTCAAGCACTTTAAAGATGAGGTACTTCTTGATTTCAAGAAAAACCCCAGGTAAACACCCTATTGATGGGGAACCTCTGATGTATAGGGGGCCTCTGATGTGATGGAAGAACCTCTAATATGAAGGGGGATCTGACGTGATGGGAGAACCTCTGATGTGAAGAGGGAACTCAGACATGATGGGGAACCTCTGATGTATAGGGGCCTCTGATGTGATGGAAGAACCTCTGATGTGAAGGGGGGACTCTGACATGATGAGGGACCTCAGATGTGTAGGGGGCCTCTGATGTGATGGAAGAACCTCTGATGTAAACGAGGTGGGGACTCTGACATGACGGGGGACATCTGTATGTGTAGGGGGCCTCTGATGTGATTAGAGAACCTCTGATGTTAAGAGGGGACTCTGACATGATGGGGGCCTCTCATGTGATGGAAAAACCTCTGACGTGAAGGGGAGACTGATGTGATTGTGGACCTCTGATGTGATGGAAGAACCTCTGATCTGAAGTGAGACTCTAATGTCCTAGTGGCCTCTGACAAGATGGGAGACCAGTGATGTCAAGGGGGGAATCTGACATGATGAGGGACCTCTGATGTGTAGGGGGGCCTCTGATGTGATATATAGAACCTCTGGTGTGAAGGGGACGGGGACTCTGACATGATGGGGGACCTCTGATGTCAAGGGGGGAATCTGACATGATGAGGGACCTCTGATGTGTAGGGGGGGCCTCTGATGTGATATATAGAACCTCTGGTGTGAAGGGGACGGGGACTCTGACATGATGGGGGACCTCTGATGTATAGGGGGCCTCTGATGTCCTGGAAGAACCTCTGATGTGAAGGGGAGACTCTGACGTGATGATGGACCTCTGATGTAATTGAAGAACCTCTGATGTGAAAGGGAGACTCTAATGTAAATGGGACCTCTACAATGATGGGGGACTTCTAATGTGAAGGGGGAACTCGGACATGATGGGGAACCTCTGATGTATAGGGGTCCTCTGATGTGATGGAAGAACCTATGATGTGAAGGGAGGACTCTGACATGATAGGGGACCTCAGATGTGTAGGGGGCCTCTGATGTGATTAGAGAACCTCTGATGTGAAGAGGGGACTCTGACATGATGGGGAACTCTGATGTATAGGGAGCCTTTAATGTGATGGAAAAATCTCTGATGTGAAAGAGAGACTCTAATGTGATAGGGTTCTCTGACAAGATGGGAGACCACTGATATGAAGGGGGGACTCTGACATGATGAGGGACCTCTGATGTGTAGGGGGCCTCTGATGTGATATATAGAACCTTTGATGTGAAGGGGACGGGGACGGGGACTCTGACATGATGGGGAACCTCTGATGAATAGGGGGCCTCTGATGTGATGGAAGACCCTCTGATGTGAAGGAGGGACTCTGACGTGATGATGGACCTCTGATGTGATGGAAGAACCTCTGATGTGAAAGGGAGACTCTAATGTAAATGGGGCCTCTAAAATGATGGGGGACCTCTGATGTGAAGGGGGAACTCAGACATGATGGGGAACCTTTGATGTATAGGGGGCCTCTGATGTGATGGAAGAACCTCTAATATGAAGGGGGATCTGACGTGATGGGAGAACCTCTGATGTGAAGGGGGGACCTCTGACATGATGAGGGACCTCTGATATGAAGGGGGAACTTGGACATGAAGGGGGGCCTCTGATAAGATGGGGGAACTCTGACATGATGGGGAACCTCTGATGTATAGGGGGCCTCTGATGTGATGGAAGAACCTCTAATATGAAGGGGGATCTGACGTGATGGGAGAACCTCTGATGTGAAGGGGGGACCTCTGACATGATGGGGGACCTCTGATGTGAAGGGGGACCTCTGACATGATGGGGGACCTCTGATATGAAGGGGGGCTTCTAAAGTGAAGATCATTTTATTCAGGGGCTTGTGTGCATTGTCCCAGACTCAGGTATCCCCTTGATAAGAAGCGTTTTTTGTAGACGGGGGGGCCCGAGATTTTATATACTTTTAAAGAGAAAAAAGGTTGAAAAAGGCTTTGCTAGAGGGCCTTGTCCTGGCACTGCCCAGAGGGGTCCATAACTGCCAGACCACGATAACCGGGGTTCTGTGTCCATCTTATGTCATGCTCTTGTTTTGGTAGCCTTAACGGCACCAGGTTTTTTTTGGTCTCCACTCTACGAATGTCAGGATAACCTCAGGTCGGAATCTAAATCCCTCCATCTGTGTGGGATATCTTCAACAGGACAGCCAGTATAGGAATTTATCCAGAACAGAGAAGAAATCTGCAACCTGTGGCTCGCCATCTGTTACGGAACTAAAAGTCCCAGTAGGACGGTTATAACAAAGCGCACAAAGTAACATTCGTACCCCCACAGGCCACCTTCGTCTACGTCTGTGGCTTTATCTTCGGTTACATAACTCGACTCTTGCGGTTTGCGCACTTTTCAGTAAAGAGCTTATTCCCCTGGTGCTCTATGAGTGTTTTTGGCTTGGCATTGACCTTCTGGCTTGTGTACCTTCCTAGAAGGGATGGGACCTGCAGGCTTCCTCTGCCTCTGAACAAGAGGATCCTGGGTGTACATTGACATACAAACATGGCTCCATTATTTGGGAAACAAATATCTTCCTTCCAGCTCCCTCCTTGTCAAACACCTTCTTGTTCGGCTTGCTAACTAATCCCCTTATCTGAGCCGAGAGCCGCCGGTGAGAAGGAGCTCGGATAAAAGCAGATCGAAAATTAGCAGAATTCCGCCCCTGGCTTCTGCCACATAACAAACACAGAAGGGTAAATACATCAGCCGCGGCACACACTCGCTCTCCTCTGAGCCCGGTGCTGATTCCTCCTCCTGATAACAACAAGAAACACTTTTATTTAGTTTCCTATTTCCTTTCTTTTACCCCAAGAACTGGAGATGAGAGATGCTGCCAGTTGATAAGGCGCAGTTAATAAACTCGAAGGAAGTGATGAGCTTAATAAAGACAAAAACCCCTTCAGTGCCAAGAAGATGAACAGAGGTAAGTACTCCCATCCCCCCACCACGCATGAAACAACGGGCTCGAAATGGGGACAGTAGTACGCCAGATGGCTTTCAGGGATCTCTTTTTTTAGGATGAAATGGAGCAGAATTGGAATTTGGGTTCACCGAGTGGCTTATCGGGGTAATATAGGCCAAAACAAGAGGCTACTCTTTATAAGAATGGTGTTACCCTAATATTATCGTCATTTGGACCAGAAGCAGGACCTCCATCATGTCCTGAATGAAAACAGAACCTGGTTGCATAGATCAGCATTTCCCAACCTTTTTCTAGCTGTGGCACCCTTTACAAATATGCAAAATCTGGAGGCCCCCCTAGTCTAGGAACGATGAACACAACCGCCTTGATGAAATTAACCTCAGGTCAGAAGCCCCCCTTTACATCAGAGGTTCCCCCATCACATCAGAAGCACCTCTTCACATCAGAGGTCCCCCATCACACGAGAGCCCCCACCCCCTTTTCGCATCAAAAGTCCCCCCATTACATGAGCGTTTCCCCTTCAACATCAGAGGTTCTCCATCACATTAGAGGTCCCCCTTCACATCAAAGGTCCCCCATCACATCAGAAACCCCTTTACATCAGAGGTTCCCCATCACATCAGAAGCACCTCTTCACATCAGAGGTCCCCCATCACATGAGAGCGCCCCCCCCCCCTTTTTCACATCAAAAGTCCCCCCATTGCATGAGAGTTTGCCCTTCAACATCAGAGGTCCTCCATCACATCAGAAACCCCTTTACATCAGAGGTCCCACCATCACATGAAAGGTCCCATCATCACATCAGAGCCCCCCTTCATAGCAGAGGTATCCTCGTCCTCCCTTCACGTCAAAGGTCCCTCTTTGCATCAGAGGTTCCCCCTTTTCCCCCTTCACATCAGAGGTCCTTCATCACATTAAAAACCCCTTTACATCAGAAGTCCCACCATCACATGAAAGATCCCATCAGTACATTGGAGCCCCCCTTCATATTGGAGGTCCCCTCATCAAATAAAAGTCCCCCCTTCACATCAAAGGTCCCTCTTCACATCAGAGGTCCTCCGTCACATCAGAAGCCCCCCTTCACATCAGAGGTCCTCCATCACATCAGAAGCCCTCCTTTAAATCAGATGTCCTCCATCACATCAGAGGTCCCTCTTCATAACAGAGGTCCTCCTTTACATCAGAGGTCCTCCTTCACATCACATCAGAGGTCCCTCTTCATAACAGAGGTTCTCCTTTACATCAGAGGTCCTCCTTCACATCAGAAGCCCCCCTCCACATCAGAGGTTCTCCATCACATCAAAAGCCCCTTTTCACAATAGAGGTCCAGCATCAAATCAGAAACCTCTTTACACCAAAGGTCCCACCATCACATGAGATGTCCCCCATCATATTGAAACCCACTTCACATGAAAGGTCCCATCATCACATGATGGCCCCCCCTTCATATCAAAGGTCCCTCTTCACATCAGAGGTCTTCCATCACATCAGAGGTCCCCCAAACCTGAGAGATCCCCCATCATATCCAACCCACCTTCACTTGTGATGGCTGTGATTGGTTCATAATGATCACAATGTACAGAGCCACTTTGACGGACTCTGTACATGTTGAGCTGTCTAATATGAAGAAAACATCCACCTACCTTCTGTTTTTTACAATGTGGCAGTAGAGAGGTGGTTAAAGTGCTAGGTTGAATAGATTCCAATGCATTTAGGGATTGAACAAAATCTATCCTGCAGTTATTCCGGTAGGGACACCTTTCTTCCTAAACCGTTTATGTGTATAATATGGCAATCCCCAGGAACCCTGGACTTGCAATGAATTTATGTTGTAGTTAGAATCCACACGCTCCCCCATGAGAAGTGAATTTTACAAGCAGTAGATATGATCAGGTGCAGGAGAGACGCTCCCAGGGTATCTGTCCTATATGATGACTCCCTCTACCAATCCACAATCTGTGATCGCCTGAAGGCTGCTAAATATTGCATTGGGTTGTATTTAGTTCCTGGGAAAGTCAGTAATTCTTGGATGACTCGGCCTGACTCCTATGTCCTACACAAGGCTGAGGTATCTGAATTTATCACCGGCTCCCCCCTGTCATCCTGGCATCTGGAACTAAGTGAAAACACTGCACTACAACGACCCTTCACCTCTCTGAAGCTTCAGGACACCAACTTGTCTGCATAGAGATGTTTTTTACATCATCCTGGATTGGTGGACTCCAAATTTTGGCTTTTTATTAATGGGAAAAAATCTAACAATCAATAAACATTCATCTCATGCAGTAAAGTGAGCGTCCTGTAAACTCAGAGAGACGTGCGAAAATGGTGCAGATTGTTCGAGATATTTCCCAATGAAAGCAATCATAAAATACGTCATCAAGGGCTATGGCCAAACTCTAGGCTTGTTGGCATTAATACTTGAGGATGCGTAATAATTAGATAACTTTTTATTGTTTGAACATTACAGGTTCCCAATGCTGATGACTTTTTATTGTTTGAACATTACAGGTTCCCACCATATATTAAGAAATGAAAGAATTCCTGCAAAATATAGAGTAATTTTGTGGTATGAATATTAGCCTAGGGTGGTTCCCATCTTTCTCCTGCCACAGGAACGAGATGTGGTACCATACACCTGTAGAACGGGTGCCATCTTAGTTACTCACATGCTCCCAGGCCGGAGGCCCACCTCTAGAAATAAAGGAATGTCTACACTGGGCGTCTCAAAACTTTCTAAACAAAAGGGCCAGTTTATTGTCCTTCAGACTTAACGGGGTGCCAGGCTGTGGCCATTGGGAGTAGAAAAGGTTCCGACATCTGTGGGAATAAACAATACTGTACCCCATATTTTGTGTCAGTGGTGCGGAATAGTGCCCCATCGTTGGTGTCAGTGGGAGTAATAGCGCTCCATTGTTGGTGTCAGTGGGAGTAATAGCACTCCATTGTTGGTGTCAGTGGGAGTAATTGTGCTCCATCATTGGTGTCAGTGGGAGTAATAGTCCTCCATCATTGGTGTCAGTGGGAGGAATAGTGTCCCATCATTGGTGTCAGTGGGAGGAATAGTGCTCCATCATTGGTGTCAGTGGGAGGAATAGTGCTCCATCGTTGGTGTCAGTGGGAGGAATAGTGCCCCATCACTGGTGTCAGTGGGAGGAATAGTGCCCCATCATTGGTGTCAGTGGGAGGAATAGTGCCCCCCCCCCATCATTGGTGTCAGTGGGAGGAATAGTGCCCCCCCCCCATCATTGGTGTCAGTGGGAGGAATAGTGCCCCATCATTGGTGTCAGTGAGAGGAATAGTGCCCCATCATTGGTGTCAGTGGAAGGAATAGTGCCTCATCATTGGTATCAGTGGGAGGAATAGTGCCCCATCATTGGTGTCAGTGGAAGTAATAGTTCCTCATCATTGGTATCAGTGGGAGGAATAGTGCCCAATCATTGGTGTCAGTGGAAGGAATAGTGCCTCATCATTGGTGTCAGTGGGAGGAATAGTGACTCATCATTGGTATCAGTGGGAGGAATAGTGCCCCATCATTGGTGTCAGTGGAAGGAATAGTGCCTCATCATTGGTATCAGTGGGAGGAATAGTGCCCCATCATTGGTGTCAGTGGGAGGAATAGTGCCCCATCATTGGTGTCAGTGGGAGTAATAGTGCCCCATCATTGGTGTCAGTGGGAGGAATTGTGCCCCATCATTGGTGTCAGTGGGAGGAATAGCGCTCCATCGTTGGTGTCAGTGGGAGTAATTGTGCCCCATCATTGGTGTCAGTGGAAGGAATTGTTCCCTATTGTTGGTGTCATTAGGAGGAATAGTGCTCAATTTTTGGTATCAGTAGGAGAAATTGTGTCACATCGTTGGGCTCATTGAGAGGAATTCTGCCCCTTTAATGGTTTCAGTTGGGGGAATTATGTCCCATTGTTGGTATCAGTGGATGAAAACAGTGCCCCAAGGGCCAGATTGAAGCAAGCAAAGGGCTGCATCTGGCCCCCGGGCCACAGATTGGAGACCACTTGTCTATACACTCAGCCTTTTCAATGTTGTACAGTAACATGAACAGATTGCGCAGTTCTTCCCATTACACAAGTTCACCTCTTCCTCCTTTCACCTGAAAATAGCATTACTGTACAGTCCAAACTCATTTTTAACACGTAAATGCAGACCAGCACTTCAGCTTTCCTCAGCTGTAGGTTCCCTTAGATGGGTTCTCTAATAGGGCTTATTATAGGCCTACCCCGAAGGGCTTACACCACTTTGACTATGACCAACATAGTGATGTCCTGTAAGCTATCTCTTTCCGTCAACCTCTCCTTCTATCTCTACTGACCCATGTTTATAAAGGGATAAACTAGACCAACTCATAATACACGCTCAGGGGTGGGGTTTCCTTTAAAAGGGTACTAACCCCCTTCTTACATGCTGTTCTTGTGGGTTCAGTTGTCCAAGTAACATCACTCCACCATGGGTTCTTCATCCTTATAGTTGGCTACTTTACTACAGATTTCTTGTTTAACTGCTTTCCACAGATCAGAAATACCATATATGGAGACACTGACCTCTATTATTAAGCCATATTTGAGTGAAACGCGTTAGTGAGGCGTGTCTAATGGGAGGAGATTGAGCTAAAGCAAGTTTACAGACTCTTACTATCGCGGTTGACCTCAACAGTGTGCGGCCCGACTTCTTACATTCTGAGTTGGACAATTGAGCCAAGAAAGCTCTTATGGTGGACCTCTTATGGTGGACCTCTTACGGTGGACCTCTTATGGTGGACCTCTTATGGTGGACCTCTTATGGTGGCCCTCTTATGGTGGCCCTCTTATGGTGGCCCTCTTATGGTGGACCTCTTATGGTGGCCCTCTTATGGTGGCCCTCTTATGGTGGAACTCTTATGGTGGACCTCTTATGGTGGCCCTCTTATGGTGGCCCTCTTATGGTGGACCTCTTATGGTGGACCTCTTATGGTGGCCCTCTTATGGTGGCCCTCTTATGGTGGAACTCCTGTGGTGGCCCTCTTATGGTGGACCTCTTATGGTGGCCTTCTTATGGTGGCCCTCTTATGGTGGAACTCCTGTGGTGGCCCTCTTATGGTGGACCTCTTACGGTGGACCTCTTACTGTGGACTTCTTATGGTGGCCCTCTTATGGTGGACCTCTTATGGTGGACCTCTTATGGTGGACCTGCCCCTGGTAGCAATTATTGGAGCCAGCCAGTGAAGGCTTTAGAGCCGTGCCTTTTCTTATTTCCCTTTAATATGGAGACACTAGCTGTTAGCAAGCATCTCCATATATTGTATTCCTGGTGTTTGATGATCTTTAAGGAGTCAACCTCAGGGATGAAAAACTTGGACAACTGAACCCACCAGAGCAGCATACTGTGAAAAACCAACTTTGTAAGTGCTTGGGACTTTACTGGCGGGCACACACTATAGGCAGCCCATAAAGAAGTCGCAGGACACCTATTTTTGAGATCAGCCACCCATTTGCCTCTTGCCACATCAACGTTCACTCTCCTTTCTTTTTCAAAGCTCCCTCCCTGGAAACATCAACACCACTAGTAACATTTTCTCTGGAAGTATCTGGACCAGTGGAGCCATTCCTGTGCCAGGAACACCTAAGCACCCCGACTGCGATCCCATCAGGGTGCTTAGGTGTTCTTGGCACAGAAATGGCTTCACTGGTTCAGATTCTTCCAGAGAAAATGTTACCAGTGGTGTTCCTGGGTTAGGTCAAGGTAGGAAGGTTTAGAATGCCTTTAAGTGTTTGCATCCTAATTTGGCCACCAGAGGGCAGTGTTCATTGGAATCTGGGATTGAAGTGTGTTTTAAGTGGCAGTTAGTTGAGAATAAAAAGTATTTAACCTTGTAATTATATTATTACATCAGTAATATACAGGGGGTGGTGTGAGTATATACAGGGGATGGTCTGAGTATATACTATACAGGGAATGGTCTGAGTATATACTTTACAGGGGATGGTCTGAGTATATACAGGGGATGGTCTGAGTATGTACAGGGGATGGTCTGAGTATATACAGGGGATGGTCTGAGTATATACTATACAGGGGATGGTCTGAGTATATACTATACAGGGGATGGTCTGAGTATATATCGGGGATGGTCTGAGTATATGCCTGGGATGGTCTGAGTATATACCGGGGATGGTTCGAGTATATACTATACAGGGGATGGTCTGAGTATATACCGGGGATGGTCTGAGTATATGCTGGGGATGGTCTGAGTATATACTGGGAATGGTCTTAGTATATACAGGGGATGGTCTGAGTATATACCGGGGATGGTCTGAGTATATACCGGGGATGGTCTGAGTATATACAGGGGATGGTCTGAGTATATACTATACAGGGGATGGTCTGAGTATATACCGGGGATGGTCTGAGTATATACAAGGGATAGTCAAAGTATATACAGGGGATGGTCTGAGTATATACAGGGGATGGTCTGAGTATATACTATACAGGGGATGGTCTGAGTATATACTATACAGGGGATGGTCTGAGTATATACCGGGGATGGTCTGAATATATCCAGGGGATGGGCTGAGTATATACCGGGGATGGGCTGAGTATATAAAGGTGATGGTCTGAGTATATACAGGTGATAGTCTGAGTATATACAGGGGAAGGTCTGAGTATATATAGGGGCTGGTCTAAGTATATCCAGGGGATGGGCTGAGTATATACAGGTGATAGTCTAAGTATATACAGGTGATAGTCTGAGTATATACAGGGGATGGTCTGAGTATATACAGGGCATGGTCTGAGTATATACAGGGCATGGTCTGAGTATATACAGGGCATGGTCTGAGTATATACAGGGGATGGTCTGAGTCATTAGAAAACAAGTTTTGTCTTCTGTATTGGGCCCTCATTACTGTACAGCAGGCCCTGCCTCTCCCTATAGGCCTTCATAAAGTGGCGGTGTACAAGGAACCTATGCCTCTCTCTATAGGCCTTCATAAAGTGGGGGTGTACAAGGAACCTCTGCCTCTCCCTATAGGCCTTCATAAAGTGGGGGTGTACAAGGAACCTCTGCCTCTCCCTATAGGCCTTCATAAAGTGGGGGTGTACAAGGAACCTATGCCTCTCCCTATAGGCCTTCACAAAGTGGGGGTGTACAAGGAACCTCTGCCTCTCCCTATAGGCCTTCATAAAGTGGGGGTGTACAAGGAACCTCTGCCTCTCCCTATAGGCCTTCATAAAGTGGGGGTGTACAAGGAACCTCTGCCTCTCCCTATAGGCCTTCATAAAGTGGGGGTGTACAAGGAACCTATGCCTCTCCCTATAGGCCTTCATAAAGTGGGGGTATACAAGGAACCTCTGCCTCTCCCTATAGGCCTTCATAAGGTGGGGGTGTACAAGGAACCTCTGCCTCTCCCTTGTACAAGGAACCCATGCCTCTCCCTATAGGCCTTCATAAAGTGGGGGTGTACAAGGAACCTATGCCTCTCCCTATAGGCCTTCATAAAGTGGGGGTATACAAGGAACCTCTGCCTCTCCCTTGTACAAGGAACCCATGCCTCTCCCTATAGGCCTTCATAAAGTGGGGGTGTACAAGGAACCTCTGCCTCTCCCTATAGGCCTTCATAAAGTGGGGGCGTACAAGGAACCTATGCCTCTCCCTATAGGCCTTCATAAAGTGGCGGCGTACAAGGAACCCATGCCTCTCCCTATAGGCCTTCATAAAGTGGCGGCGTACAAGGAACCCATGCCTCTCCCTATAGGCCTTCATAAAGTGGGGGTGTACAAGGAACCCATGCCTCTCCCTATAGGCCTTCATAAAGTGGGGGTGTACAAGGAACCTATGCCTCTCCCTATAGGCCTTCATAAAGTGGCGGTGTACAAGGAACCTCTGCCTCTCCCTATAGGCCTTCATAAAGTGGGGGTGTACAAGGAACCTATGCCTCTCCCTATAGGCCTTTATTTACAGGGTTTTCGGATTGATGAGTCTGGTGAGCTTAGAGAAAACCAACTCCAGTGTATCATCCTCACACAACATATCTTGGCTGCTGCCTCTAGTTTAAAGTGACTCTCCTTCATATGGAAACGGAGAGGAGGTATTAAATAAAAAAAAAAAAAAAAAAAAATCCCAGGAAGAAAGAGGCTCCCTTATCTCTGGGAGACAGTTGTCAGGAATCACTTTGGCTGAATCATTTTGTCTCCATGCTGCTTTGCTGTCAAGCCGGCCTCAGGACATGGATCAAAGGAGAGAGCGGAGCTGTGCTGACGCTACTGATCCCTTCGGTTCAGAAGAAGCAAGCGACACAGAGGCTGTGCTCCACATCAAATAGGAGAGAGAGAAAGTGATAGGGTTGGAGGGAGGGAACAGGGGGATGCGCAAGGGAACAGATAACGGGAATGGGAATGAATAGGCCCAACACTCTGGGGACTCGGATCCTCAAACTTTTCGCTGCTCCTTAGCTAAATAGCAGAAATCGCAGCCTTCGCCGTTATTACTTTCCTGCTGGTGGTGATAGAACGCGCCATTAACTGCCGGGCCGGCGCGGGTCTGATTGGTGATAATGGAACGGAGTATCGGAATAATGAAACATTGTAGAACATATTTATCTGTACTGCTTGTTAGCTGACGCAGTCATTGGACAGAGACCTAGATACGAAGAAGGAACATATTTATAAAGCGGTGAATGTGACTTTCACCAAATATTCTCTGGTGGTGAATCGACTGCTGCTATTTAAAATACATTCACCGGAAAGATTCACCTGCAGAGAATGTTGGAACAATGTCAGATTAAGGCCCATTTCATACTTATGCAACCTAAAAAGTCACGGGATTTTACATTAAATTAATCAAATAAATAAATAAATTAATCAAAATTATTTAACATTTTTGGCCAATTTGTTTTCTGCTACATATTTTTGGTAAAAAAAACGCAATAAGTGTATTTTGATTGGTTTGCGCAAAAGTTATCGCGTCTACAAACTACGGAAAAGATTTATGTAATTTTTATTGTTTTCTTTTTACTAGTAATGGCGGCGATCTGCGATTTTTAGCGGGACTGCAACATTGTGGCGGACAGATCGGACCCCTAACTGACATTTTTGACACTTTTGGGGGTACCAGTGACGTTACTACAGTAATCAGTGCTAAAAATATGCACTGTTACTGTAATAATGCAATTGGCAGGGAAGGAGTTAACCCAGGGGCGATCAAAGGGTTTCATGTGTACCTAGGGGCGTGTTTCTAACTGTATGGGGGCGGGGCTTATGGAATGGCAATGGAATGGTGGCAAACTACGGTACTTAAAATGTTACTAAACCCTGGAGCCTGCAATCAATATATCTGGTCTCCCCAGGACTCTGCATTCACTATATCTGATCCCCCCAGGACTCTGCATTCACTATATCTGATCCCCCCAGGACTCTGCATTCACTTTATCTGATCTCCCCAGGAGCCTGCATTCACTATATCTGGTCTCCCCAGGACTCTGCATTCATTATATCTGATCCCCCCAGGACTCTGCATTCACTATATCTGATCCCCCCATGACTCTGCAGTCACTATATCTGATCTCCCCAGGACTCTGCATTCACTATATCTGATCCCCCCAGGACTCTGCATTCACTATATTTGATCTCCCCAGGAGCCTGCATTCACTATATCTGATCCCCCCAGGACTCTGCAGTCACTATATCTGATCTCCCCAGGACTCTGCATTCACTATATCTGATCTCCCCAGGACTCTGCATTCACTATATCTCTGCATTCACTATATCTGATCTCCCCAGGACTCTGCATTCACTATATCTGATCTCCCCAGGACTCTGCATTCACTATATCTGATCCCCCCCAGGACTCTGCATTCACTATATCTGGTCTCCCCAGGACTCTGCATTCACTATATCTGATCCCCCCAGGACTCTGCAGTCACTATATCTGATCTCCCCAGGACTCTGCATTCACTATATCTGATCTCCCCAGGACTCTGCATTCACTATATCTGATCTCCCCAGGACTCTGCATTCACTATATCTGATCCCCCCAGGACTCTGCATTCACTATATCTGGTCTCCCCAGGACTCTGCATTCACTATATCTGATCTCCCCAGGACTCTGCATTCACTATATCTGATCTCCCCAGGACTCTGCATTCACTATATCTGATCTCCCCAGGACTCTGCATTCACTATATCTGATCCCCCCAGGACTCTGCATTCACTATATCTGATCTCCCCGGACTCTGCATTCACTATATCCGATCCCCCCCATGACTCTCTTTTCCTTTCAGGACAATGTCAGTTCCTTTCTCTCTGTGTAGCCGCCATCCCCACCAGTCTCATTGCTCCTGGGCTCCGCAATCAGATGGGAAAGTCTGGGAAAGGCACCCAAAGAAGTGATCAAGTGGCTGTTCCGGCTGCAAATTGTGATACAGGAATGATGCCTGCAGGTATAAGCGTCATCCCAGTATAACCACTTCAACCTCTGGACATCCTATGGTATTAAAGTGCTTAAGCAAGCTACTAGCAGGCTTCAGCTCTTCTTGAAGCTTGTTGAAAGCCTGCTAGCAGCTTGCTGTGCACATTGCTTTATACAAGTTGAAGCCCATGTGAAGCAGCCCTAGGACAGCACGGTTTGTAGCCTAGGGTGACCAGACAACCCTGGTTTCTGGGGACAGTCCCCAGACTGAGGACACTGTCCCTGGACCAAGTCTGTCCCTGGACCAAGTCTGTGCCTGGTTTTGTCCCCGGATTCAGTACTGTTCCCAGCACTCTGTGTATTCTGCAGCCCTTTTCCCAGTGTTCTGTGTATTATGTAGTCCTGTACCCAGCGCTCTGTGTATTATGCAGTCCTGTGCCCAGCGCTCTGTGTACTATGTAGTCCTGTACCCAGCGCTCTGTGTATTATGTAGTCCTGTGCCCAGCGCTCTGTGTACTATGTAGTCCTGTACCCAGCGCTCTGTGTATTATGCAGTCATGTGCCCAGCGCTCGGTGTATTATGTAGTCCAGTGCCCAGCGCTCTGTGTATTATGTAGTCCTGTACCCAGCGCTCTGTGTATTATGCAGTCCTGTGCCCAGCGCTCTGTGTATTATGCAGTCCTGTGTCCAGCGCTCTGTGTACTATGTAGTCCAGTGCCCAGCGCTCTGTGTATTATGCAGTTATGTGCCCAGCGCTCTGTGTATTATGTAGTCCTGTGCCCAGCGCTCTGTGTATTATGTAGTCCTGTACCCAGCGCTCTGTGTATTATGCAGTCCTGTGACCAGCGCTCTGTGTATTATGCAGTCCTGTGTCCAGCGCTCTGTGTATTATGTAGTCCTGTGCCCAGTGCTCTGTGTATTATGCAGTCCTGTGTCCAGCGCTCTGTGTACTATGTAGTCCTGTACCCAGCGCTCTGTGTATTATGCAGTCCTGTGCCCAGCGCTCTGTGTATTATGCAGTCCTGTGTCCAGCGCTCTGTGTACTATGTAGTCCTGTGCCCAGTGCTCTGTGTATTATGCAGTCCTGTGCCCAGAGCTCTGTGTATTATGTAGTCCTGTGCCCAGCGCTCTGTATACTATGTAGTCCTGTGCCCAGTGCTCTGTGTAATATGCAGTCCTCTGCCCAGCACTCTGTGTATTATGTAGTCCTGTGCCCAGCGCTCTGTGTATTATGTAGTCCTGTGTCCAGCGCTCTGTGTATTATGCAGTCCTGTGCCCAGCACTCTGTGTATTATGTAGTCCTGTGCCCAGCGCTCTGTGTATTATGTAGTCCTGTGTCCAGCGCTCTGTGTACTATGTAGTCCTGTGCCCAGCGCTCTGTGTATTATGTAGTCCTGTGCCCAGTGCTCTGTGTATTATGTAGTCCTGTGCCCAGCGCTCTGTGTATTATGTAGTCCTGTGTCCAGCGCTCTGTGTACTATGTAGTCCTGTACCCAGCACTCTGTGTATAATGTAGTCCTGTACCCAGCACTCTGTGTATAATGTAGTCCTGTGCCCAGCGCTCTGTGTATTATGTAGTCCTGTGCCCAGCGCTCTGTGTATTATGTAGTCCTGTGCCCAGCGCTCTGTGTACTATGTAGTCCTGTGCCCAGCGCTCTGTGTATTATGTAGTCCTGTGCCCAGCGCTCTGTGTACTATGTAGTCCTGTGCCCAGCGCTCTGTGTATTATGTAGTCATGTGCCCAGCGCTCTGTGTACTATGTAGTCCTGTGCCCAGCGCTCTGTGTACTATGTAGTCCTGTGCCCAGCGCTCTGTGTACTATGTAGTCCTGTGCCCAGCGCTCTGTGTACTATGTAGTCCTGTGCCCAGCACTCTGTGTATTATGCAATCCTGTGCCCAGCACTCTGTGTATTATGCAGTCCTGTGCCCAGCGCTCTGTGTATTATGCAGTCCTGTGTCCAGCGCTCTGTGTACTATGTAGTCCTGTGCCCAGTGCTCTGTGTATTATGCAGTCCTGTGCCCAGAGCTCTGTGTATTATGTAGTCCTGTGCCCAGCGCTCTGTATACTATGTAGTCCTGTGCCCAGTGCTCTGTGTAATATGCAGTCCTGTGCCCAGCACTCTGTGTATTATGTAGTCCTGTGCCCAGCGCTCTGTGTATTATGTAGTCCTGTGTCCAGCGCTCTGTGTATTATGCAGTCCTGTGCCCAGCGCTCTGTGTATTATGTAGTCCTGTGCCCAGCGCTCTGTGTATTATGTAGTCCTGTGTCCAGCGCTCTGTGTACTATGTAGTCCTGTGCCCAGCGCTCTGTGTATTATGTAGTCCTGTGCCCAGTGCTCTGTGTATTATGTAGTCCTGTGCCCAGCGCTCTGTGTATTATGTAGTCCTGTGTCCAGCGCTCTGTGTACTATGTAGTCCTGTACCCAGCACTCTGTGTATAATGTAGTCCTGTACCCAGCACTCTGTGTATAATGTAGTCCTGTGCCCAGCGCTCTGTGTATTATGTAGTCCTGTGCCCAGCGCTCTGTGTATTATGTAGTCCTGTGCCCAGCGCTCTGTGTACTATGTAGTCCTGTGCCCAGCGCTCTGTGTATTATGTAGTCCTGTGCCCAGCGCTCTGTGTACTATGTAGTCCTGTGCCCAGCGCTCTGTGTATTATGTAGTCCTGTGCCCAGCGCTCTGTGTACTATGTAGTCCTGTGCCCAGCGCTCTGTGTACTATGTAGTCCTGTGCCCAGCGCTCTGTGTACTATGTAGTCCTGTGCCCAGCGCTCTGTGTACTATGTAGTCCTGTGCCCAGCACTCTGTGTATTATGCAGTCCTGTGCCCAGCGCTCTGTGTATTATGTAGTCCTGTACCCAGTGCTCTGTGTATTATGTAGTCCTGTACCCAGTGCTCTGTGTAGTATGTAGTCCTGTACCCAGTGCTCTGTGTAGTATGTAGTCCTGTACCCAGTGCTCTGTGTATTATGTAGTCCTGTACCCAGTGCTCTGTGTAGTATGTAGTCCTGTACCCAGTGCTCTGTGTAGTATGTAGTCCTGTACCCAGCGCTCTGTGTATTATGTAGTCCTGTGTCCAGCGCTCTGTGTATTATGTAGTCCTGTACCCAGTGCTCTGTGTATTATGTAGTCCTGTACCCAGTGCTCTGTGTAGTATGTAGTCCTGTACCCAGTGCTCTGTGTAGTATGTAGTCCTGTACCCAGCACTCTGTGTATTATGCAGTCCTGTGCCCAGCGCTCTGTGTATTATGTAGTCCTGTACCCAGTGCTCTGTGTATTATGTAGTCCTGTACCCAGTGCTCTGTGTAGTATGTAGTCCTGTACCCAGTGCTCTGTGTAGTATGTAGTCCTGTACCCAGTGCTCTGTGTATTATGTAGTCCTGTACCCAGTGCTCTGTGTAGTATGTAGTCCTGTACCCAGTGCTCTGTGTATTATGTAGTCCTGTACCCAGTGCTCTGTGTAGTATGTAGTCCTGTACCCAGTGCTCTGTGTAGTATGTAGTCCTGTACCCAGTGCTCTGTGTAGTATGTAGTCCTATAATCCAATGAAAAAAATATGTCCCGGATTCCATTTTAGAAATCTGGTCACCTTATTGTAGCCACCCCTTCATGTCAGGTGTGCAGTGACAATGCTGCTGACTTTCCGATGGTTTCCTTGTCAGGTACTGCCAACTAAAAATGGTTGATATTGAAGATCCTGGAAATAGTTAAAAAAAAAAAAAAGATTTCTTGTTTTGTGTGTCTGCACTTTGTGGGAGCGACAAGACCAGCTAAGAATCTCCCATCTCTGGGGATGGAAAAAATCCCATCGCAGCCTCAGAAGAGAAAGCTTTTCTGTTTTCTCATGTGTGAAGGAATTCTGCTTTCCTAATACCCTGAGTGATGGCAGCAGGTGGCTTCTCAGTGCCCCGGACGCTGGATTCTTCATTGCCATGTCAGTGCCGAGGCTGTAAACAGCCAATAAAACATTGGATACGCGTGCGAGATAATAAACTGCGTTACCCCAACATTTCATATCCCTGATATGTGTCAGTGTTACCGAGTATTTGTATCAAAAAGTATCCTAAAGAATCCTTTTCTTTCTGTATTGATTCCATTGTACGAAATACCTTGTGATCCTGCCAGCCCCTCTATTTATCTACTTCAAACTGACCACACTAAGCATGGAAGCTCATCCATCACAGTGTGGTCAGTTTTCTTCTTTGCATTCTACTTGGGAGCACAGCCTGCCTTTACTCCAGTGGTCAAACTTCTGCTCTTCAATCAGTAGATCAGTGTCCTGCTGTCTCTCTGCCTCCTGCAGACACATCCCCCTGCACATTTCTTCACTCGGTAGATCAGTGTCCTGCTGTCTCTCTGCCTCCTGCAGACACATCACCCTGCACATCCCTTCACTCGGTAGATCAGTGTGCTGCTGTCTCTCTGCCTCCTGCTGACACATCCCCCTGCACATCCCTTCACTCGGTAGATCAGTGTCCTGCTGTCTCACTGCCTCCTGCTGACACACCCCCCTGCACATCTCTTCACTGGGTGGATCAGTGTCCTGCTGTCTCTCTGTCTCCTGCAGACACATCCCCCTGCACATCCCTTCACTCGGTAGATCAGTGTACTGCTGTCTCTCTGCCTCCTGCTGACACATCCCCCTGCACATCTCTTCACTGGTTAGATCAGTGTACTGCTGTCTCTCTGCCTCCTGCTGACACACCCCCCTGCACATCTCTTCACTGGGTGGATCAGTGTCCTGCTGTCTCTCTGTCTCCTGCAGACACATCCCCCTGCACATCCCTTCACTCGGTAGATCAGTGTACTGCTGTCTCTCTGCCTCCTGCTGACACATCACCCTGCACATCCCTTCACTCGGTAGATCAGTGTACTGCTGTCTCACTGCCTCCTACTGACACACCCCCCTGCACATCTCTTCACTGGGTGGATCAGTGTACTGCTGTCTCTCTGCCTCCTGCTGACGCACCCTCCTGTACATCTCTTCACTGGGTGGATCAGTGTACTGCTGTCTCACTGCCTCCTGCTGACACATCCCCCTGCACATCTCTTCACTGGTTAGATCAGTGTACTGCTGTCTCTCTGCCTCCTGCTGACACATCCCCCTGCACATCTCTTCACTGGTTAGATCAGTGTACTGCTGTCTCTCTGCCTCCTGCTGACACATCCCCCTGCACATCTCTTCACTGGTTAGATCAGTGTACTGCTGTCTCTCTGCCTCCTGCTGACACATCCCCCTGCACATCTCTTCACTGGTTAGATCAGTGTACTGCTGTCCCTCTGCCTCCTGCTGACACATCCCCCTGCACATCTGTTCACTGGGTGGATCAGTGTACTGCTGTCCCTCTGCCTCCTGCTGACACATCCCATTGCACATCTCTTCACTGGGTGGATCAGTGTACTGCTGTCTCTCTGCCTCTAGGAAGTATGGAGAAAGTATAGAGGAAGTCATAGAGGAAGTATGGAGAAAGTATAGAGGAAGTCATAGAGGAAGTATGGGGGAAGTTATTGAGGAAGTATGGAGAAAGTATAGAGGAAGTCATAAAAGAAGTATAGAGGAACTATAAAAGAAGAATAGAGGAAGTAATGGAGGAAGTCATAGAGGAACTTATAGTTTAAGTCACAAAGGAACAATAAAGGAAATATGGAGGATAGTATAGAATAAGTCAGAGGAACTATAAAAGAATTAAAGGGGAAAGAATGGAGAAAATCATAGAGGGAATATTAAGAAACTGGAGAGGAATTCATAATGGATGTATAGGGGGAGTAAAGAGTAAATATAGAGAAAGTTACTGAAAACATCAAAGGGGAAGTCGTGAAGGAAGTCATAGAGGAGTAGAGAGAGAGTATAGAGAAAGTCATAGAGGGAGTACAGAGGAACTATTAAGGAAACAGTGGAGGAAGTCACAGAGGAAGAATAGTGGAAGTATAGAGGAAACATAAAGAAAGTTTAGAGAAAGCAGTGAAGGAAGTCATAAAGGGAATATCGAGGAAGTATAGAAGAACTATAAAGGAAGTATAGCAGAAGTAATGGAATCAGTATAGAGGAACTAAAAAGGAAGTATAGAGGAAGTAGTGGAGGAAGTTATGAAGGAAGAGTAGAAGTATTCAAGAAGTCATGAAGGAACTATAAGGGAAGTCATAGAGGGAGAATAGTGAAAGAATAAAGGAAGTTATAGAGGGAGTATAGAGGATGTATTCAGAAGCTTTAAAAGAAGTATAGAGGAAGTATTGGAGGCAGTCATAGAGGAAGTATAAGGGAACTATAAAGGAAACAGAGAGGAAGTAGTGGAGAAAGTCATAGAGGGAGTGTAGAAGAACTATAACGGAAGTATTAGAGGAAATCATAGAGAAAGTATAGAGAAATTATAAAGGAAGTATAGAGGAAGTATTTTAAAAAGCCATAGAGGGAGTATAGAGAAGCTATTAAGGAAGTATAGAGGAAGTAGTGGAGGAATTCACAGAGGAAGTATAGAGGAACTATAAAGGAAGTATAGAGGAAGTATTTGATAAAGTCATAGAGGGAGTATAGAGGATGTATTGAAAGCTATAAAAGAAGTATAGAGGAAGTAGTAGAGGAAGTATTGGAGGACGTCATAGAGGAAGTATAGAGGGAATATAGAGGGGCTATTAAGGAGGTATAGAGGAAGTATTTGAGAAAGTCATAGAGGGAGTATAGAGGAGCTATTAAGGAAGTATAGAGGAAGTAGTGGAGGAAGTCATAGAGGGGGTATAGAGGAATTATAAAGGAAGCATAGAGGAAGTATTGGAGAAAGTCATAGAGGAAGTATAGAGGAGCTATTAAGGAAGTATAGAGGAAACAGTGGAATAAGTCATAGAGGGAGTATAGAGGAACTATAAAGAAAGAATTGGAGGAAGTCATAGAGGGAGTATTGAAGAGCTATAAAGGAAGTATAGAGGAAGTATTTGTGAAAGTCATAGGGGGAGTATTGAGGATTTATTAAGGAAGTATAGAGGAAGTAGTGGAGGAAGTCATAGAGGGAGTATAGAGGAGTTATTAAGGAAGCATAGAGGAACTATTGGAGGAAGTCATAGAGGGAGTATAGAGGAGTTATTAAGGAAGTATAGAGGAAGTAGTGGAGGAAGTCATAGAGGGAGTATAGAGGAGTTATTAAGGAAGCATAGAGGAACTATTGGAGGAAGTCATAGAGGGAGTATAGAGGAGTTATTAAGGAAGTATAGAGGAAGTAGTGGAGGAAGTCATAGAGGGAGTATAGCGGAACTATAAAGAAAGTATTGGAGGAAGTCATAGAGGGAGTATTGAGGAGCTATAAAGGAAGTATAGAGGAAGTATTTGTGAAAGTCATAGGGGGAGTATAGAGGAGCTATTAAGGAAGTATAGAGGAAGTAGTAGAGGAAGTCATAGAGGGAGTATAGAGGAACTATAAAGAAAGTAGTGGAGGAAGTCATAGAGGGAGTATAGAGAAGCTATTAACGATGGAACCGATATGTAAATCTCGGCAGGTGAATCACATAAATGTATTTCAATGCCGAAACTCTGCAACAAAACAGCCGCCACATTTTCAGAGTTTTTGAGGTGTGGGATGGATATGGACCCTATGAAAGGCTTCTCTGGACCCTATGAAAGGCTTATCTGCGCGCTCCCATCGGTATGAATATTGGACCCGGAGCCGGCGATGAAGTGTTTACTGGTGCACAGCAAAACGAAAACTACTTAACCCTTCGCACTCTCCGGCCTGCTTAGTGATGGCCGAGTATGATGAGGTCTGTTCATTACAGAGGAGAAGATACCGCGTTCCACTCTTATCATCCTCCGACCAATCAGAGGCCCAGTAACACCCCGCCGCCCTATCGTCTCCGGCTGAGCCGGCTCTGTTATCCTCGCGCAGCAGCCGGCAAGGAGCAGGACTCACTTTCAGAGAGGAGAAAATCCTTAATGCTCGCTCCCTCAGCCTCTGTAATGCTAGGATGTCGCCAATCTGCTTTGAGGGATGGAAAGATTAAGAAGAATAAAAAAATTGCAATAAAATATGTGTGAACGAGGGGGTAATTGTGGACAAATGCAGCATTGAAATTCATTTTTCAGCTCTTTTACACACCATTTCAATCTTATTTTCTGCTTGTTAATGAGATCTTGTTGGTCGAGGGTGGGCCGAGCTGCCCAATATCGCTGGGTAATTGCACATAATTTTCTCTTTACCAATGATTTGCATCAGTTTTTTTTTTTTTTTTTTTCTAATTTTGTAGTATTTAACATCCCTTGCAGTTCTCCTCCCGCGCCCAGCAAGCCTCATTTTAAATGCTTATTATAAGCAGAGCGCCTACGAAGAGAAAAGAGCGAGGGCGCGAAAGAAAGAAGGATACATGAGGGCTGCCGAGCACGTCGCCGGATCCACGTCCGCGCAGCCATAACGTGTGGAAAGGCCATGCGAAAAATGATCACGTAAAAAGAAATCCAACATAGTCATGCAGATTTTCCACCATTGGTGGACTACGCCCTTTTCGCTATTTAATGACAATTATATTCGTGTTTAATGCGGGCGCTACAGACGTAAGATCTGGTTGTGGGAGTTGCACAGAATGTCAGATACGGGACACGTTTGGCTTAATGTATGAGCGGATTAAGCCCTTTTGTCACCGCGGCAGCTCTCTGTTTTGACAAGTCGGGGCTCTGAGGGCCGGGATACCGTCCATCACAAGGGTTGGAAGATTAGGACGTTTCCTCGGATCAGCCTCAGAACGAGTCACTGAGCAGCTCTGCATGTTTGTCACATGTCCATTACAAAAAAAAAAAAATATATATATATATATAGATATCTTCATAAAATGAAATTGGGGATTACCGGAGTTGGATAGAATTCAGAGGAGAGGGTTGGAGCCCCAGGAAGAATAGGGAGGTGGCCCCAAAGAACTGTCCCCCCTGTCCCCTGCTTGACCCCCCCCCCCCCCCACGCCTTTTCTGGCACTTTTTGTAACAATCAGTATTTTTTTGCTAGAACATATTGTAGAACCCCCAAATATTATATATGTGTGTGTGTATATACTGTATATATATATATATACATATACATATACATATATATATATATATATATATATATATATATATATATATATATATATATATACAGTATATAAAAATATATATATATGTATATAAATATATATATATATATATATATATATATATATATATATATATATATGTATATATATATATACATATATATATATGTATATATATATATATATATATATATATATATATATATATATATATAAAAGTGTGAGTACAACCCCCACTTTTTTGTATATATTTTATTCTATCTTTTCATGTGACAACACTGAAGAAATGAGACTTTGCTACAATGTAAAGTAGTGAGTGTACAGCTTGTTTAACAGTGTAAATTTGCTGTCCCCTCAAAATAACTCAACACGCAGCCATTAATGTCTAAACCGCTGGCAACAAAAGTGAGTACACCCCTAAGTGACAATGTCCAAATTGGGCCCAATTAACGGTGTCATGTGACTCGTTAGTGTTACAAGGTCTCAGGTGTGAATGGGGAGCAGGTGTGTTAAATTTGGTGTTATCGCTCTCACTCTCTCATACTGGTCACTGGAAGTACAACATGGCACCTCATGGCAAAGAACTCTCTGAGGATCTGAAAAAAAGAATTGTTGCTCTACATAAAGATGGCCCCTAGGCTATAAGAAGATTGCCAAGACCCTGAAACTGAGCTGCAGCACGGTGGCCAACACACCTGCTCCCCATTCACACCTGAGCCCTTGTAACGCTAACGAGTCACATGACACCGGGGAGGGAAAATGGCTAATTGGGCCCAATTTGGACATTGTCACTTAGGGGTGTACTCACTTTTGTTGCCAGCGGTTTAGACATTAATGGCTGTGTGTTGAGTTATTTTGAGGGGACAGTAAATTTACACTGTTATACAAGCTGTACACTCACTACTTTACATTGTAGCAAAGTCTCATTTCTTCAGTGTTGTCACATGAAAAGATAGAATAAAATATTTACAGAAATGTGAGGGGTGTACTCACTTTTGTGAGATACTGTATGTATATATATATATATATATATATGTATATAAAAACATTTTAAAGCACCCCTGTGAGGCTGTCACCTACGTACACACCCCATATAAAGAGTGCAGTATAGGACGAGCATGTGCACCACAGTTTGTCCCAGCCACAGACCGGTCAGGGGGCCCGTGCTGACCCGTGTCCACAACCAAAAGCACCTACAATGGGTACGTGAGTATTTGAACTGGAGCATGGAGCCATGGAAGAAGGTGGCCTGGTCTGATAAACCCAAGAATGGTTTGATGAACACAACGACCAGTCTGAGGTGTTGACTTGGCCTCCAGTTTCTCCAGATCTCAATCCAATTGAGCATCTGTGGGATGTGCTGGAAAAACACGTCTAATCCATGGAGGCCTCACCTCACAACTTACAGGACCTACTTAAAGGATCTGCTACTGACGGCTTGATGCCAGATACCACAGTGTACCTTCAGAGGTCTAGTGGAGTCCATGCCTGGACGGGTCAGGAGAGGGGGACCTACTCTATATTAGGTGGGTGGTCATAATGTTATGGCTGATTGTTGTAAATTCCTTCAGACCAGTATCGGTAATTGTTCTTTTTATTGATAAAAGGACCACATCTCCCCGATTCATCCCGCAGACTCGAGTCCCGGTCCCTTGTGCAGCCGAAGGAGAGAAATCATGACGTTGAATGGTAGATTTAACCCTCCCATCCCTCCCGTGTGGCCGATCTGATCCCACGCAGTGCTGCCAATTAACAACACGAGATTAAAGGCATGTCATTCTAGATCATGTTAACGAGATATTGGATATCACAGCCAGAAAAATAAGAGAAAAAAAAAAGTCGCATTCGTCTCCCCGCAGCGAAGAAGGAGGCAAGTCCTCGGAGCAGACGAGTCCAGATGACGCTTTTATGGTTCAATGCGTCCTTCTTTCCTCTTTTCGTTTTTAAAGGATAACTAAACCCCAAAAAATGATACAGATTTACAGTCCTTTGATGGGGGGGGGGGGGGGGGGGTACATACGTTTTGTTCAAGCAAAGAACATTTTCAACAAATATAGAAAATGTGTTGATCCTGCCAGAAATGTTGCGTCCGTGTCACTTCCTGTGAGCCGCACAAAAGAATATCTTCCTTTCTAGCTATATTCGTTAACCCTTTTTGCTGCCACTGACATAACGCTATATTACCAAAAGAATTGGGACGCCGGCCTTTACACACACATGAACTTTAATGTCCTCAAGGTTTAGGAGTGTCTATGGGAATGTTTCACCATTCTTCCCGGAGCGCATTTGTGAGGTCAGGCACTGATGATGGACGAGAAGGCCTGGCTCGCAGTCTGCTCTCTAATTCATCCCAATAGTGTTCTATTGGGTTGAGGTCAGGACTCTGTGCAGGCCAGGCGAGTTCCTCCACCCCAAACTCGCTCATCCATGTCTTTCTGGACCTTGCTTTGTACACCGGTGTGCAGTCATGTTGTAGCATGTTACCCTATGTGTCCATAGCATGTTACCCTATGTGTCCATAGCATGTTATCCTATGTGTCCATAGCATGTTATCGTATGTGCCTATAGCATGTTACTCTATGTGTCTATAGAATGTTATCCTGTGTCCATACCATGTTACCATATGTGTCCATAGCATGTTACTCTATGTGTCCATAGCATGTTACCATATGTGTCCATACCATGTTACCATATGTGTCCATAGCATGTTATCGTATGTGTCTATAGCAAGTTACTCTATGTGTCTATAGAATGTTATCCTATGTGTCCATACCATGTTACCATATGTGTCCATAGCATGTTATCCTATGTGTCTATAGAATGTTATCCTATGTGTCCATACCATGTTATCCTATGTGTCCATAGCATGTTACTCTATGTGTCCATAGCATGTTACTCTATGTGTCCATAGCATGTTACTCTATGTGTCCGTAGCATGTTACCATATGTGTTCATACCATGTTATCTTATGTGTCCATAGCATGTTACCATATGTGTCTATACCATGTTATTCTATGTGTCCATAGCATGTTACCATATGTGTCTATACCATGTTATTCTATGTGTCCATAGCATGTTACCATATGTGTCCATACCATGTTATCCTATGTGTCCATACCATGTTATCCTATGTGTCCATAGCATGTTATCCTGTGTGTCCATAGCATGTTAACATATGTGTCCATATCATGTTATCCTATGTGTCCATAGCATGTTACTATATGTGTCCATAGCATGTTACCCTATGTGTCCATAGCATGTTATCCTATGTGTCCGTAGCATGTTACCCTATGTGTCCATAGCATGTTATCCTATGTGTCCATAGCATGTTATCCTATGTGTCCGTAGCATGTTATCCTATGTGTCCGTAGCATGTTATCCTATGTGTCCGTAGCATGTTACCCTATGTGTCCATAGCATGTTATCCTATGTGTCCATAGCATGTTACCCTATGTGTCCATAGCATGTTATCCTATGTGTCCATAGCATGTTATCCTATGTGTCCATAGCATATTATCCTATGTGTCCATAGCATGTTATCCTATGTGTCCATAGCATGTTATCCTATGTGTCTGTAGCCATGTCCGTATATGTGTTAATTTACAAACAGTGTGTATAATACATGTACAATACATATATATATATATAGATACTATATTATAATATATATATAAATAGTATCTATATATATATATATATATATATATATGTACATGTCTTATACTGTTTGTAATTTAGCACTTCACTGTTTTGCGCTGTGTTATTTGTTTTATTTGAATTTAATCACATAGCGATGAACCGCAGCCTCCGCCTGTTGAAGTGATAGACAGATAGCGCAGGGAAGACGTTCGCCACACTTTTTATTATTATTATTATAATAATTTTGTGTTATAGATCACTTTTCTATGACTTTTGTATTGACTTTTTACTTTTCTATTGATTTTAACTATCTCAAACAGCTACAATCTCCTTATAATAAGAATCATCATAGATACCATAAATGTTCTCACCAAATTATTAATAATAAATATACATTTACATTTCTCCAACATTCAGAAATCGATACAATTCACTTTATAGGTAATACAATCAATTAGACATAAAAACCACTCTGTCCAGCCAAGCTAATGGGGAACTCCGGCCTCACATATCAAAAATGGTTATAAATCTTTATATAAACGGCTTATAAAAAAAAAAAGGAAGATAGGGACAACAATCCTTCCAGCTATTTCTTTTCCCATTATCGGCATACACTGGCATTCGTATGTCACCTCTCTTGTATCTATTAAACAAAATACAAAAAAATAAAATTCTAATTTTTAGGACACTCTTTGTCCCTGGATGGACACTAAGGTCTGATTCACACTATGCAGTGCGGGAACCGCATGCGATTTGGAAGTGGATTCCCACATTTCTGTTCAAATCACATGCAAATCTGCAGCAGTGCAATTTGAGCCATTCATTCTGTATGGCTCAAATCGCACCGCGTCCGCAACATAATCGCACAGGACCTCTTTTTGATTTGTAAACTGATTTTGGGGTGTTGTTAAATTAACATACACACCTGCAGCGGTGTGCATGAACGCGGTGAGATTTTGTTGCGGCCTGGTAACAAAAATTGCCTCCAACTTTAGCCAAAAGACCAAGCCCTAAAACGCTCAGTGCAGAAAAAGTTTTTGGAGCTGTGACCATTTTCCGGTTCACACATTGGGGTCCCACACCCATGTGTTACTAAGAGCACCTCTGGGGCGACCACTCCCAGAGGGCACAGACACTGCGGACTCTCTACCTTCCCAGCCCATGGCCAGACAAGGTAGACGGTTCGAACCAGGACCTTTCTCGGGGAGAATTTACTCCTGGCCCCCAATGACCTATCGGGGTTTCCAGAAGGCACAGATACTGTGGACTCTCTGCCTTCCCAGCCCATGGCCAGACAAGGTAGACCGTTTGAACCAGGAGCTTTCTCGGGGAGAATTTACTCCCGGCCCCCAATGACCTATGTGGGCTCCAGTTGTATTTCCTGCCAGTACTAACCTTCCAGGTCCCCATCACTCCAGCAGGTTTGCATTGCCACCACCCAACCTAAGTCAGGTCAGGTGATAGCACAGCGCCCCCACTGGATCACTGATAAGAACAGATACTACACTTGATCTTATCCAAAGGACCGAGAAGAAGTTTCTGTATAGACACTGCTACTACACCTCTACTACACTGCTACTACACTGATCTCAACCTGCTTTCCGGGTCTTGTGCTGCATGGCCGGCCTGGTGCATTGTGAATACAGGAGGTTGGCCGCTTTGTGTGGGTGCCATTCAGAGATTGCTTTGCATTTCCTGAATGCACGCAAAGCATTCTCTGATTGGACAAGGTGAAGAGGCAGGGTGATGACATCACACACTCCACCCTGTCCAATCAGAGAATACTTTTCATTTGTTCAGAAAATGCAAAGCATCCTCTAAATGGTCCCTGCGTCGAGCAGCCAACCTCCAGTATTCACAATGCATCCGGCTGGACGCTCATCATGGTACCCGAAAGCAAGTGGAGATCAATAAAGTATTGGTGAAGTGTCTACTTCAGTGCTTTCAGGGCACTGGCCAGGTATGGTATATACATAGTTGGTCCAAGTTGGACCAATGTAACTAAAATATACCATGCCTGGAATTCTTCTTCAATCAAATCAAAGTTAACTTTATCCAAAATCCATTACTATGATATTTAAAGCGGAACTAAATAATTTTCAGCCAAGGAAGCTGCCATCTTGGCCTCTGTTTGATCTTCAACTGTCATGGTGCTGGACATGTGAACAGTTAGGACACCGGCCATTTGATGGTTTGAAAGGTTGGTTGAGAGCACAAGCAAATGTGGCAATTAGCATTCCCGGGACGTGTCGGGAATGCAACTGTTTCTTGAAATTGGTAAATCGATGGGTTTAGTTCCACTTTCACAACAAATAAAACAGAATATTACAATTCATTACAAATGAAACATTGGCCTCTGGACCAGTTATAACATGTGAAGAATGAAGAGCCAGTGCTGCCTACCTGTGGGGAGAGGCCGTTGCTGACGGGATTCATGTGGTTGGTTGGTCCTCCAGGGTTCATGAAGCTCTCAGAGTAAGAGGAGAAGCTGTGCCTGGCTCCGTATGCTGTGCTAGTGTCTGCGGTGGCAGCTGATAGACCCCCTTGGTGCATGGAAGAGGGGGGAAGAGGCTGGGGTCTGTGGACTGTGCTCCCAACATCTACAAAAACAGGGAGGAGCTCAGGTACAGCAGGAAATAGATCTGGATAATGTACATAAAATATGTCAGTTTCTCTGTGGAAATGTTTAGTGGACAACATACAGAGAAGCTTATTACCAATGCAACATACACAATATCTGACTATCACCCCTGCTACATGGCCATAAGTATGTGGACCCCCCTTTAAAAAACTGAGTTCAGGTGTTTCTAGTGACGGGTACTGTTCATACTACAGAAGACATTTTAGAATATTATACTCTTCCAACCTCGTGACAAGAGCATGACTGTCCCCTGTGTACAAAGCCAGCTCCATAAAGACATGGGGTGGCCAGTTTGGTGTGGAGGAACTCAAGTGTCCCGTACTGATCCCTGACCTCCTCCCTACTGAACACATTTGGGATGAATTGGAATGCTGATTGTGAGCCAGGTCCTTTTTTTTTTCTGGTGCCCAAGGTGAGGCCCAACATGTGAGCCCAGTCTTTTCACCCAACACCATTACCTGGCCTCACACATGGGCACAAATTCCCACAAACACCTTTCAAAACCTTATGGAAAGCCTTCCTAAAAGAGTGGAGGATGTTATAGCCACATGAGGCAAACAACCTAATATTAATGGCCATGGGTGGGGTGGCAATTCCATATTGATGGCCATCAGGAGGAGCAACTCAATTTTAATGGCCATGGTTTTGGAATGGGATGATGTACAAGCTCACAGAGGTGTGATGTTCAGGTGAACACAGCCAGCTCTGTAAACACATGGTTTGACCAGTTTGGTGTGGAGGAACTCGAGTGTCCTGCACAGGGCTCTGACCTCATTCCTATTGAACACCTTTGGAATGAATGAGAATGAGTCAGATCATCTCAACCAACATCTCCATAAAGGCATGGTGTGACCAGTTTGATGTAGAGGAAGTCGAGTGTCTTGCACCGAGCCCTGACCTCAACGCTACTGAACACATTTGGGATAAATTGGAATGCTGACTGTGAGCCAGGTCTTTTTTTTTTTTTTCTGGTGCCCAAGGTGAGGCCCAACATGTGAGCCAAGTCTTTTCACCCAACACCATTACCTGGCCTCACATATGGGCACAAATTCCCACAAACACCTTTCAAAATCTTATGGAAAGCCTTCCTAAAAGAGTGGAGGATGTTATAGCCACATGAGGCAAACAACCTAATATTAATGGCCATGGGTGGGGTGGCAATTCCATATTGATGGCCATCAGGAGGAGCAACTCAATTTTAATGGCCATGGTTTTGGAATGGGATGATGTACAAGCTCACAGAGGTGTGGTGGTCAGGTGAACACAGCCACACAGCCAGCTCTGTAAACACATGGTTTGGCCAGTTTGGTGTGGAGGAACTCGGGTGTCCTCATTCCTATTGAACACCTTTGGAATGAATGAGAATGAGTCAGATCATCTCACCCAACATCTCCATAAAGACATGGTGTGACCAGTTTGATGTAGAGGAAGTTGAGTGTCCTGCACCGAGCCCTGACCTCAACCCTACTGAACACATTTGGGATAAATTGGAATGCTGATTGTGAGCCAGGTCCTTTTTTTTTCTGGTGCCCAATGTGAGGCCCAACATGTGAGCCCAGTCTTTTCACCCAACACCATTACCTGGCCTCACACATGGGCACAAATTCCCACAAACACCTTTCCAAATCTTATGGAAAGCCTTCCTAAAAGAGTGGAGGATGTTATAGCCACATGAGGCAAACAACTTAATATTAATGGCCATGGGTGGGGTGGCAATTGCATATTGATGGCCATCAAGAGGAGAAATTCAATTTTAATGGCCATGGGTGGAGTGGCAATTCCATATTGATGGCCATCAGGAGGAGCAACTCAATTTTAATAGCCTTGGCTTTGGAATGGGATGATGTACAAAATCACAGAGGTGTGGTGTTCAGGTGAACACAGCCACACAGCCAGCTCTGTAAACACATGGTTTGACCAGTTTGGTGTGGAGGAACTCGAGTGTCCTGCACAGGGCTCTGACCTCATTCCTATTGAACACCTTTGGAATGAATGAGAATGAGTCAGATCATCTCACCCAACATCTCCATAAAGACATGGTATGACCAGTTTTATGTAGAGGAAGTCGAGTGTCCTGCACCGAGCCCTGACCTCAATGCTAATGAACACATTTGGGATAAATTGGAATGCTGACTGTGAGCCAGGTCCTTTTTTGGTTTCCAACAGGAGGCCCAACATGTGAGCCATGTCTTCTCATCCAAGACTGACCTTGCCAGTAGGCACAAATTCCCACAAACACCTTTCGAAATCTTGTTAAAAGACTTCCTCAAGGAGTGGAGGTTGTTATAGCCACATTAGGGGAACAACTCCATATTAGTGGCCACGAGTGTGGTGGCAATTCCATATGGATGGCCACGGGGAGGAGCAACTACATTTTACTGGCCATGGTTTTGGAATAGGATGGAGTACATATTCATATGGCGCTTTTCCACTGCATGGAACCAAACGGTTCGGCTCGCTTTTGTGCTTTTCCACTGCTGGTACCGCATGGTACGGTGTAGGAACGGTTCGGTACGGTACGACGGCGCTTTTCCACTGCATGGAACCGAACGATACGGCTCTCAAAAACAGTACCACCTCGATTGTGGTTCCAAGAGGTACCATACCCGGGAACCATATCCCACAATCCTTTGCATGCAGTCACTACTAGCCACTGATTGGTCAGAGAATCATTGTTATCCCACCCACATCCCACCCACTTAACTTTAGTACTACTTTAGTGGAAATGCAAACCATACCGTACCGTACCGAACCGTTCCAACACCGTACCATGCGGTACCAGCAGTGGAAAAGCAAACCGGGCCAAGCAGGGCCGACTAGAGCCAAGCCGGTACTTGCAGTGGAAAAGTGTCAATAATAGAGGTGTGATGGTCAGGTGAACACAGCCAGCTCTGTGAAGACATGGTTTAACCAGTTTGGTGTGGGGTAACTTGAGTGTCCTTCACTTCCACCCTACTGACACCTTAGGTATGAATTAAAAATTGTGAGCCAGGTCTTCTCATACAACATGAGTATCAGACCTTACAAATGTTCTTTTGGCTGATTGGACACACATTGCCACAAACATACTCCAAAATTTATGTAGGTAGCCTTCCCAGAAGAGTGGAGTCGGCACAGAGACCTGACCTCATCCCTACTGTACGTCTTTGTGATTAATTGGAACTCTAACGGTGAGTCAGGTATTCTTATCCAACAACAGTACCTGACCTCACAAATGGGCACAATTTTCCAAAGACACTCCAAAATCCAATGGAAAGTCTTCCCAGAGGAGTGGAGACTGTTATAGATGCAAAGGGGGCAACTCAATAAAAATGCCAATTATTTTGGAATGGGGTGTCCAACAAGCTCACATAGAGGTGATGGTCAGGTGTCCACAAACTTTTGGCCATTTAGTGTATGCATATCTTAAGCTTTAATTTTATTGCATAATATTGTTTACAGCAAAAAAAACTCTGATCTCAAGATTGCCACCTAATGCAGCCAACACATTTTCGGGAGGGCAGTCAATCAGTGGGGTTCAGTCTTTCCCTGAGACAAGGCCAGTACAAGGTATCCTTGACCACACGGCCCATTTGTCTTAAAGGGATAATCACATTAAAAATGATTTTGTAGGAATTTGACCTGCATGTGCGATTGCTCACATAATGAGGTTCTCCCCTTACTGTAAAAGATGGGGAGGTCCAGTTACCAGGCAGTATGTTTTTTGACAATTGATTTATATTCTATTGCATCTTTAAGAAAGGGTGGAGCAACCCTATTTCCCCAACCTATACCCCCCACCACCACCACCACCGTAGGGTAGCTGTTGCTCCCTGTATGGAGGAGGGTTATGCTGTTTATGTTGGGGTACGCTCCACCCTCTTTACAATCGTTTAAAGAAAACAGACGACCTCTGAACCTGATTTCATTGACGTGTTTGGCACCAATGCAAATCACACAACGTAGATGGTTCGCCTATTCACAAATGATACAGATGATGGTTCTGACCTTGAGAAAGACCGGCCCCTGGGTACGATGTCTCTGGTAGCTGATAGGGTGGCAGTGTTGGCATTCCTGTGGGAGGAAACCCTCCTGGCAACAAATGATTAAATGCTGCAAGCTGATTGGCTCCTGCCTGTTTACGCCATCGTGCTCTTCGGTTACTGAACCAGACCTGAACGGAAAAGAAATAGGATTTTACTGAACTGCTAGTGCACTTTTGTGTTAAAAAAGTTGGAAACATTGATTTGATGTGTGTAAGGTGGATAGTGATTCTTCTAATTTATATTGCTGTTTTAGCAGGTGTTAGTACCCCCATTATGGAGACCCCTCCCCTTGGTGTAGTTGTGGGGGGAGTTTGGGCATTTTTCTATACTCTGATGTGGGCGGAGACAGGCTACCCCTGACTTACGCCATGTAGATTTGTAGCTCGGAGAGTAGAGGGTCTTCTGGGTCTAGGCCAAGAATGAGACTCCATGTGAGGACCCACTGTAGGGGGACTCATACAAAAGTATATGGGAGGATGGCTGGACTTTTAGAGTTCAAGCCGGTGGCACCGATGTGTTTTGCACTACTAATCGGAAAATAAGAAGTTGAGAAGCTGCCGTGCCAAGTTGTTAAATTTAACATTGACCAGTAAGCCATTGAAAAGCCATCTGTGAAGACATTCCTTTATTGGGGAAGGTTGGCCTTGGGTCAAATGGATGGGAGAGCTACTATGGTGGTTGGCTTCAGGCCTGAAGAGTGTAAGTCACAATATGGTGGAATTCCCCCCTTTACATGTGTGTGCGTACCCCATCTCAGGAAAAAGAAGGGAGGAGCCCTTGGCCAGCTTGGCAGTAGCTGGTGGCGAATCAGAGCTGTCAATAAATATGTGGTGTGCATAGAGCTGTCTATGGTATCCCAATAAATGTCTGTGAACAAGATGAAAACATAAAACAGAACTACAGTCACAAATAAAAATTAATAAATTGCTAAATAAATAACTTCTGCTGCAACAGCCACCTTCCATCTGGAGCTGTCCCACCGCAGTACTCTTTTCCTGCCACTAGATGTCCTCATTCTTCTTGAATGAATTATGGCCAGCATCCTTCAACCCACTTCATCTGACCCCAGGCTATCATGAACCCGCCTCCAGTCTGTGACTGAACAGTGAAATAGAAGCAGCACAGTAATGAGCTAGCTCCTTGGTCACTCTGCTCTCTCCTGCTATCAGTATTACCTTTGTCAGCACATGAACTGATTGGTTCCTTGTGATGCTTGTTCCTCTCCCACTCTAAGTTCTATTGTACAGAAGGCTGATACCAGAATAAATTCAGGTGCCTACCCTGCCTATGTTTTAAAAATACACAATTGTATATCTACCAGGAGTTCAGCTTTAAACATTCTGGAAACACGTATGAGGTGCCATGTCATTAATTCTGTAAGTTGCACAGTATGTGCTCCATCTGAGCAAGGACAATGTGGTGGGGTGGTCACTGAGACCTTGTAGGAACACGTATGAGGCTCAGGTGCCATGCCATTAATTCTGTAAGTTGTACTATCTGTGCTCCATCTGAGCAAGGACGATGCAGTGAGGTGGTCACTGAGACCTTTTGGGAACACATATGAGGCTCAGGTGCCATGCCAATATTTCTGCAGGTTTTACTCTCTGAGCTGAGTCTGAACAAGGACAAAGTGGTGGGGTGGTCACTAAGGTGGGACCACGTATGAGGCACAGGTGCCATGCCATGAATTCTGTAAGTTGTATTCTCTGTGCTCTGTCTGAGCGGGGACAGTGTGGTGGGGGATCACTGAGACCGGGTTGGAACACGTATGAGGCTCAGGTGCCATGCCATTAATTCTATAAGTTGTACTCTCTCTGTGCTCCCTTCGAGCAAGGACAAAGTGGTGGGTTGGTCATGGAAACCTGGTGGGAACATGTATGAGGCTCAGGTGCCATGCCATTAATTCTGTAAGTTGTATTCTTTGTGCTCCGTCTGAGAAGGGACAGTGTGGTGGGTGGTCACTGAGACCTGGTGGAAACATGTATAAGGCTCAGGTGCCATGCCATGAATTCTGTAAGTTGTATTCTCTGTGCTCTGTCTGAGCGGGGACAGTGTGGTGGGGGATCACTGAGACCGGGTTGGAACACGTATGAGGCTCAGGTGCCATGCCATTAATTCTATAAGTTGTACTCTCTCTGTGCTCCCTTCGAGCAAGGACAAAGTGGTGGGTTGGTCATGGAAACCTGGTGGGAACATGTATGAGGCTCAGGTGCCATGCCATTAATTCTGTAAGTTGTATTCTTTGTGCTCCGTCTGAGAAGGGACAGTGTGGTGGGTGGTCACTGAGACCTGGTGGAAACATGTATAAGGCTCAGGTGCCATGCAATTAATTCTGTAAGTTGTATTCTCTGTGCTCCGTCTGAGAAGGGACAGTGTGGTGGGTGGTCACTGAGACCTGGTGGGAACATGTATAAGGCTCAGGTGCCATGCCATTAATTCTGTAAGTTGTATTCTCTGTGCTCCGTCTGAGAAGGGACAGTGTGGTGGGTGGTCACTGAGACCTGGTGGAAACATGTATAAGGCTCAAATGCTATGCCATTAATTCTGTAAGTTGTACATTCTGTGCTCCATCTGAGCAAGGATGATGCAGTGGGGTGGTTGCTGACACCTGGTGGGAACATGTATGAGGCTTAGGTCCATGCCAATAATTCTGTAGGTTTTACTCTCTGAGCTGTGTCTGAGCAAGGACAAAGTGTTGGGGTGGTCACTGAGACCTGGTGGGAACATGTATGAGGCTCAGGTGCCATGCCATTAATTCTGTAAGTGGTATTCTTTGTGCTCTGTCTGAGCAAAGACAATGCGGTGAGGTGGTCACTGCTACCCGGTGGGAACATGTATGAGGCTCAGGTGCAATGCCAATAATTATATAAGTTGTACTCTCTGAGCTCTGTCTGAGCAAGGAAAATGTGGTGGGGTGGTCAATGAGACCTGCTGGGAACATGTATGAGGCTCAGGTGCCATGCCATTAATTCTGTAAGTGGTATTCTTTGTGCTCTGTCTGAGCAAAGACAATGCGGTGAGGTGGTCACTGCTACCCGGTGGGAACATGTATGAGGCTCAGGTGCAATGCCAATAATTATATAAGTTGTACTCTCTGAGCTCTGTCTGAGCAAGGAAAATGTGGTGGGGTGGTCACTGCGACCCGGTGGGATCATGTATGAGGCTCAGGTGCCATGCTAATAATTCTGTAGGTTGTACTCTCTGAGATGTGTTTGAGCAAGGACAAAGTGGTGGGGTGGTCACTGAGACCTGGTGGGAACATGTATAAGGCTCAAGTGCAATGTCAATAATTATAAAGGTTGTACTCTCTGAGCTCCGTCTGAGCAAGGAAAATGTGGTGGGGTGGTCAATGAGACCTGGTGGGAACATTTATGAGGCTCAGGTGCCATGCCATTAAATCTGTAGGTTGTATTCTTTGTGCTCCATCTGAGCAAGGACGATGCGGTGGGGTGGTCACTGAGACCTGGTGGGAACATTCGTCAGCTGCCAGGATGTTAGCGTGAGGAATGGAAGAGGAATGCGCCAAACAGCTGCTGTAGGAACACTGGCAGGTTTACGGCACAAGCTGCCAGAGCCCTGGGGTAATCTGCTCTTGTGGAATAAAACTATGGAAGGCACTCTTCCCAGAATCCCAGCAGCCTACATCTCAGCTGAGTGGGTGCTTGGGATTTAACGATGATTTCACTTTATAAACCCCTCAATGTAACTTCTGCACCGTGGTGGTCTTCATCAATTCTGGCAAGAGTATTGATGAACTCATATGGTGCGCTAACCCCCCCTTCGTCAAGAAGTCATTCTGTTGCCTCACTTTACATCTGTACCAATGTTAAAGAAACTCTTGTACAAAGTATTACTCATTTTTATCTAGAATTGTTCCTTAGCTGTGCTGATTTGAAGCCTTTGAATACTTATTATTGCTCTAACAGTACTGTGCCCTGTTTTATAGATGTGTTTTTACCAGCCCCCCTCCCTGGACCTGTAACCTAATGCCAGGACGGCTGTCAGGGGATAAGTGCTTGTATCTACATTTCACTGTACCCCCTGCCCAAGCTGCAGCCTCTGGAGACCCTATTATATCCACAAATCTGTTCACACCCTTGATCCTTTGGATCTTTGTACACATATCTGACCTGACGTTGCGCTGTCAAACACAGTGATTGTCAGAGCGTTCCCACAAGTCATTGCTGGGCTGCCGAGATGGCAATCTGTATGCACCTGTGAGTATTTACAGTAAAAGTCACCAAGGGATCCGGTACAGCTGTGTCTGGCACTTTGCTCTCAAGTAGTTTACTATGTCCTCCCACATTCATTGTGAGCTTGTCCGGGTCCCTTTTGTTTCGCAACTATTGCTGACCGTATGAACTTGACTTGACTCCGTAGGGCAGGAGCTCAGACTTGCAGTAAACTATAGCAACGAGTGCATGGTCTGCCTTTCATATACCATATCTAATTTGTTGCGATGATGTACATGACTACACTTAGCTGGTTGCTTTTCATAAAGTCTGATTGTTCCTTCCTGTAGATCTGTGAAGTGGTGAAGACCTTGGAAGTAATATAATATTGGTGTCTAAGCAGGGTGGCTAAGTTGTTAATACCTGTTGGCTTCCAGTGCTGGGATCCTGGGTCCCATTCCTACCACTGAGTGCATGGTATTGGGTGTCACTTTGGAAGGTTAAGCTGCTGGGCAAACTGGCAGTGCTGGCATACAGGGTCCCATTCCTATCAATGATTGTGTGCTCTTGGATGGCCTTGTGGTAGCTTAGGCTGCTGGGCAAACTGGCAGTCTTGGAATACCAGGTCCCATTCTTATCACTGATTGCATAGTATTGGATGTCCCTATAGTGGGTAAAGCTGCTGGGCAAACTGGCAGTGCTGGGATACCGGGTCCCATTCCTATCAATTATTGTGTGCTCTTGGATGGCCTTTTGGTAGCTTAGGCTGCTGGGCAAACTGGCAGTCTTGGGATACCAGGTCCCATTCCCATCTCTGATTGCATGTATTGAATGTCGCTATAGTGGGTAAAGCTGCTGGACAAACTGGCAGTGCTGAGATGCAGGGTCCCATTCCTATCAATGATTGCGTGCTCTTTGATGGCCTTTTGGTAGGTTAAGCTGCTGGGCAAACTGGCAGTCTTGGGATACCAGGTCTCATTCCTATCACTGATTTCATAGCATTGGATGTCCCTATAGTGGATAAAGCTGCTGGGCAAACTGGCAGTGCTGGGATACAGGGTCCCATTCCTATCAATGATTGTGTGCTCTTGGATGGCCTTGTGGTAGCTTAGGCTGCTGGGCAAACTGGCAGTCTTGGAATACCAGGTCCCATTCTTATCACTGATTGCATAGTATTGGATGTCCCTATAGTGGGTAAAGCTGCTGGGCAAACTGGCAGTGCTGGGATACCGGGTCCCATTCCTATCAATTATTGTGTGCTCTTGGATGGCCTTTTGGTAGCTTAGGCTGCTGGGCAAACTGGCAGTCTTGGGATACCAGGTCCCATTCCCATCTCTGATTGCATGTATTGAATGTCGCTATAGTGGGTAAAGCTGCTGGACAAACTGGCAGTGCTGAGATGCAGGGTCCCATTCCTATCAATGATTGCGTGCTCTTTGATGGCCTTTTGGTAGGTTAAGCTGCTGGGCAAACTGGCAGTCTTGGGATACCAGGTCTCATTCCTATCACTGATTTCATAGCATTGGATGTCCCTATAGTGGATAAAGCTGCTGGGCAAACTGGCAGTGCTGGGATACAGGGTCCCATTCCTATCAATGATTGTGTGCTCTTGGATGTCCTTTTGGATGGTTAAGCTGCTTGGCAAACTGGCAGTGCTAGGATGCTGGGTCCCATTCCTATCAATGATTGCGTGCTCTTTGATGGCCTTTTGGTAGGTTAAGCTGCTGGGCAAACTGGCAGTCTTGGGATACCAGGTCTCATTCCTATCACTGATTGCATAGCATTGGATGTCCCTATGGAAGGTTAAGTTGCTGGGCAAACTGGCAGTGCTGGGATACCGGGTCCCATTCCTATCAATTATGTTGTGCTCTTGGTTGGCCATTTGGTAGCTTAGGCTGCTGGGCAAACTGGCAGTCTTGGGATACCAGGTCCCATTCTTATCACTGATTGCATAGTATTGGATGTCCCTATGGTAGGTTAAGCTGCTGGGCAAACTGGCAGTGCTGGGATACCGGGTCCCATTCCTATCAATTATTTTGTGCTCTTGGATGGCCTTTTGGTAGCTTAGGCTGCTGGGCAAACTGACAGTCTTGGGATACCAGGTCCTATTCCCATCTCTGATTGCATAGTATTGAATATCCATATAGTGGGTAAAGCTGCTGGGCAAACTGGCAGTGCTGGGATACTGGGTCCCATTCCTATCAATGATTGTGTGTTCTTGGATGTCCTTTTGGATGGTTAAGCTGCTTGGCAAACTGGCAGTGCTGGGATCCTGGGTCCCATTCCTGTCACTGATTGGGTGGTATTAGATGCCCTTTTGGAGTGTTAGGCTGGTTATGGCGTCACGTTAAAGAAATAAATATTTAACTTGACCCATTATCTGAATAGGTTGTGGGGGAAGACTTTCCTTTGTCCATTCCTACGCACCATCTATTCCTAGGGTACTTCATGATGTTCTCCGGCCACCTGGGAGATACAGCACCTCCACCATGCTGGATCTGCCCCTAGTTATCCTCCCAGTTTCTTGTATAGCTCTTTGGTGAGCCTCCCAAGAGGCATTTAGTAGTAGATCTCAGGTTTAAAGAATGGCGGCTTCTCACTCTACCACAAAGATTATTCCTACCAGATATCCCTAATTTCCAGAGTCTGAACCTGCAACCTTTTTTTTTTTTTGGTTATTTTGGGCAAAGTTGAACTAGGAGTGTAGACTGGCATAAGCGGTCACGTCCAAAAGCTGATAAGATGTAGCGGTGTAACAATGAATAATTAAATGTGGTTACTACAAATACACAGTAACGGTCCTCTCCTACCTGCACTCTGGCCTCAGTCAGCTTGGTCCTCTGTGCCAGTTCCTCCCGGGTGTAGATATCTGGGTAATGTGTCCTCTCAAAAGCCTTCTCCAGCTCCTCTAGCTGTTCTGCCGTAAAGGTTGTACGACTACGCCGCTGCTTTCTTTTTAGTGGAAGATCTGGTTCTGATTCCACATCTGATCCTTCGTCCAGACGATTCCCTAATAAAAAAAAAACAACAAAAAGTGTTTTTATGCTATAAATGGTAAAAAAAAACTTCTTAACGCACATTAATGTTAGTTAAGTCACAGGTAGAAAAAGTAAGAAGGGAATTTTTTAAAACTGGAGCAGACAAAATCTGGATCAGCTGTGCATGGCAACCAATCTGCTTCCAACTTCACCGTGTAGGTGGGGTGCAGCGCGGTGCGGTAACAATAATGCACACAGTGAAAGCATGATGCATGAACCTGTATTGAAGTAATGCAAAAACAGTTCACAGTAAACCCTACTCACGAATACCAACAGCGTGTAGAAAGCAGGTTCAAGTCGAACTTACAGCAGCTGTTAGGAGAGCAGAATGCGGCCTGGCCATCTCAGGCTGTCTCATGCCCAAAGCATAATCCTTATGCTTTTCTACCTGTCAGGAACCTTTCCCTAACATTAGTTCTAAGTCTAACAGACAGAGTACCTGTCCCTACTCTACCAACTCGCAAATGCACGTCAAGCCCGGGAAACCAGGGCCTTAAATAGGCTCTGCCTGACCCAAGATGGCCACCAGGGTCACATGGGGCAGCAGCATCCAATCAGATTGGAAAGATTGACTTTCTCTCCAACTGCAGCACTGCTGCAGGTGAGTGCCACCTACAGTGGAAAAAGTAAACTGCATCCACCTACAAGCTTGTTCAGCTGACCTTTCAAAATTAAAGCTAGAAGCTGATTTGTTGCCATGCACTGCTGTTCCGGATTCTGATCTTCCCAGTTTTGATGTCTTTAGAGTTGGTGCCAACCTAAAGATTCAAAATCATAGTAGCTACAAGAGGCGCTTGCCAGGTGGCTTTGATGCCCACCAAGTGGCTCCAAGATGACAAATCTGGAGGATTGCACAGAGCCCAACATCTTATTATACGTGCCTATGTTCAGTGGACATGACTTGATATTGCACTCGCGCGGGTGCTGCATGCAATGTACAGGTCATAGAAGTACATTTGCTCCCTTGTTGGCTCCCTTCCTTCCCTTTCAGGAGAGAAGTCCCAGCAGACTGAACACTACAAGGGCACTCTCAGTAAAACAAAAAACCCTAAAATGGGTATAACACATAATCTCAATTGCAATTTTACCGAAACTTCAACACTTAAAGGTTTTTTTTTTCTAGGTGAGGAGTCTCATGCCCCTAATAGTCATACACATGTGTAAGAGGCCATTAAGGGCAGAGGTGGGCAGTGCCGGGACAAGGTCACCTAGCGCTCAGAGCATAGATGACAAAGTGCACCCCCCCCCCCCCAGAAAGTATGAGCATCATTTCACTGCAAAAAATCCAGCACTTATGTGCATGTTTAATACCTGACCCCCCCCCCCCTCCCAAGCATAAACTCCCTCTGAAAGCCAATATCCCCCCCCCCCAAATCAAAATGCACAAATCCCCCCTCCTAGCACTAATCCTTCCCCACAAAAAACACCCCTCCTAGCACAAATCCTCTCCCCTCCAATTTTCCCCTCTCAGCACAATTCCCCCCTGCTAACATAAATTCTATCTCCTCCCCATATCCCCCTCCCAGCACAACACATAAATTCTATCTCCTCCCCATACCCCCCTCCCAGCACAACACATCAATTCTATCTCCTCCCCATATCCCCCTCCCAGCACAACACATAAATTCTATCTCCTCCTTATATCCCCCTCCCAGCACAACACATCAATTCTATCTCCTCCCCATACCCCCCTCCCAGCACAACACATAAATTCTATATCCTCCCCATATCCCCCTCCCAGCACAAATCCTCCCCCATGCTAGCACAAATCGCCTTGTTACACCCTGTCAAATACCACATTTTCCCCTCCCTCTCTTAAACTTACACACCCCCTAAAATGCTCACCTTGCAGTGCTCCCCCCCCCCCTTACATGAGTTTGCTGCACCAGGGGCAGCTGCCCCCTACTGCCCACCCCTTGCCCCGGCCCTGGAGGTGGGCACAGACACAGCCCCCCTTCCATTGACCACCAATTATCTCTAAGTAGGGTTATTTGGTCTCCGTAGTTTAGATAATTTGCACGTTAGCAGCTCTCCAAGCTTTACTAAGCCAAACAGCTCTCTGATTTTAGAAAAAAAAATGCATATTTTTAACAATCACCTCTAACAGAAGAAAAGTATTTGATTTGTATGGGTAGCTATGCTGATCCCCCCCTCTGCTTGGTGCTCTATTCTGTTGTACAGATCTTTGGATGAAATGAGTTCTATACTCAATGTACAGGGGAGCTCTTTCATCCTGATTACTCCATAATGATGCAATTAACAGCCTCCAGCTCAGAACTATTAACACTTCCAGCTTGGAGCCGCGTACACGTATCCAGATAATCTCTGGAAATGTGCCCACCTTGTCCGTATATTTGCTGCTCAGTAATTTTAGTTAATCCTCTTAGCTGGAGTAGGGAGATGACCTTGTCCCTCTCAGGTCAGTCGACTTTTTAATCGAAATGTGTGTCTGCAGGAATTTGCTGGTCTGTCCATCTGAATAGAACACAAAGACGTGACGTCTAATGGGACCTCGAAGTGGAAAAATCTTTATTTTAGTTATTTTTACTGCTTTGCTGGTTTTAATTAAAGGCCATTTTTTTAACCATACATTTCAATACTTCCGATAGGGCCTGCAGTCCTCCTGTCAGGGCCACATACTCATTATGTGGTAGCGAAGCACCTGTACGGCTTCACTGTATCCAGGGCTGTCTTTAACGCAGGGCAAAAGGGGCAGCTGCCCCGGGCCCAGTCATTGTTGTGGTGCCCAAAGCAGCTGCCACTTGAGCCCGCACTGCCCAAAAATAGTTGACCCAGGGTCTAATCAATATTATAGACGGCCCTGAGTATCTGAAAATGACTGAACCAGAGCTAGTATGCATTCAGCATTTTCGCACTTTGGATGGGTTTAGTCTTCTTCTGCAGAATACCAGTTAGAAACGAGCACAGACACATCATGCATTCCATTGAACCCCCCCCCCAAATAATCAATAATCTTTAAGTAGGGTGAATGCAGAAAAAGTTCAGTGCCAAGTTTAGGAGAAAATATTATTATTAGCTGCCCTCGTAGCTTCAGAAAGTGATACTGAACTGTTAATGCGTTACATTTTATCACTTTACAAAATGTAAATCTTAAGCATAGAGTCCAGTTCTGGTCAACAATTCTCAGGAAGGTTGGGCTTGAACTGGCAATATTCCATAGAAGGGCAACAAAGCTAATAAGGGGGCTGGAGGACCTCAAATTTGGGAGATGGAGGAGTTCAGTTATGGGGAATGGAGGACCTCAGTTATGGGGCATAGAGAACTTTAGTTATGGTGGATGTAGGAGCTCATTTATGGGGGATGGAGGAGCCTAGCTGTGGGGGATGGAGGAGCTCAGTTGTGGGGGATAAAGGAACTCAGTTATGGAGGCTGGAGGATGGAGGAGCTCAGTTATGAGGGATAAAGGATCTCTGTTATGGGGCTAGAGGAGCTCAGTTATGGGGGATGGAGGAGATCGGCTGTGGGGGATGAAGGAATTCAGTTATGTGGGATGGATGACCTCAGTTATGAAGCATGGAGGACCTCAGTTGGGGGGATGGAAGACCTTAGTTATTAGGAATGAAGGACCTTAGTTTTGGGAAATGGAGGAGATCAGTTTGGGGGGATGGAGAACCTCAGTTATGAGGAATGGAGGATCTCGGTTATGGGGAATGAAGAACCTCAGTTATGGGGGATGGAGGACCTCAATTATAGGGAATGGAGGAGCTCAGTTATAGGAAATGAAGGACCTCAGTAATGGAGGATGGAGGAGCTCAGTTCTAGGGAATGGAAGACCTCAGTTATGGAGAATGGGGGAGCTAAGTTTTGGGGGATGGAGTTATTTGGAATGGCGGACCTTAGTTTTGAGGGATGGAGGACCTCAGTTATGGGGGATGGACGACCTTAGTTATTTGGAATGAAGGACCTTAGTTATGAGGAATGGAGGATCTCGGTTATGGGGAATGAAGAACCTCAGTTATGGGGGATGGAGGACCTCAATTATAGGGAATGGAGGAGCTCAGTTATAGGAAATGGAGGACCTCAGTAATGGAGGATGGAGGAGCTCAGTTCTAGGGAATGGAGGACCTTAATTATGGAGAATGGGGGAGCTAAGTTTTGAGGGATGGAGTTATTTGGAATGGCGGACCTTAGTTTTGAGGGATGGAGGACCTCAGTTATGGGGGATGGAAGACCTTAGTTATTTGGAATGAAGGACCTTAGTTATGGGGGATGGAGGACCTCAATTATAGGGAATGGAGGAGCTCAGTTATAGGAAATGAAGGACCTCAGTAATGGAGGATGGAGGAGCTCAGTTCTAGGGAATGGAAGACCTCAGTTATGGAGAATGGGGGAGCTAAGTTTTGGGGGATGGAGTTATTTGGAATGGCGGACCTTAGTTTTGAGGGATGGAGGACCTCAGTTATGGGGGATGGACGACCTTAGTTATTTGGAATGAAGGACCTTAGTTATGAGGAATGGAGGATCTCGGTTATGGGGAATGAAGAACCTCAGTTATGGGGGATGGAGGACCTCAATTATAGGGAATGGAGGAGCTCAGTTATAGGAAATGGAGGACCTCAGTAATGGAGGATGGAGGAGCTCAGTTCTAGGGAATGGAGGACCTTAATTATGGAGAATGGGGGAGCTAAGTTTTGAGGGATGGAGTTATTTGGAATGGCGGACCTTAGTTTTGAGGGATGGAGGACCTCAGTTATGGGGGATGGAAGACCTTAGTTATTTGGAATGAAGGACCTTAGTTATGAGGAATGGAGGATCTCGGTTATGGGGAATGAAGAACCTCAGTTATGGGGGATGGAAGACCTTAGTTATTTGGAATGAAGGACCTTAGTTATGAGGAATGGAGGATCTCGGTTATGGGGAATGAAGAACCTCAGTTATGGGGGATGGAAGACCTTAGTTATTTGAAATGAAGGATCTTAGTTATGAGGAATGGAGGATCTTGGTTATGGGGAATGAAGAACCTCAATTATAGGAAATGAAGAACCTCAGTTATGGGGGATGGAGGACCTCAATTATAGGGAATGGAGGAGCTCAGTTATAGGAAATGGAGGACCTCAGTAATGGAGGATGGAGGAGCTCAGTTCTAGGGAATGGAGGACCTCAATTATGGAGAATGGGGGAGCTAAGTTTCGGGGGATGGAGTTATTTGGAATGGCGTACCTTAGTTTTGAGGGATGAAGGACCTCAGTTATGGGGGACGGAGGACCTCAGTTATGAGGAACGACTACAAAAAAATAAACTTATTTTCCCTGGAGAGGAGATGCTTAAGAGGGAATATGATCACAATATACAAATCTTTGAATGGTGACTCTATCATTGGGAGAAACTTATTAAGGTCTCTAAAGAAGACACCCGGCCACACAATGAAGTTGGAGAAGAAACATTTCAATCCTAAACGGCATACAAAGTCCTTTACTGTTAGAGTGGTAAGTACGTATGTGGAACTCCCTTCCACAGTTGGTGGTGACAAGGGGGAGTGTACATAAAGTCCAAAAAACATTTAGATATGTTTCTTAGGGCACACAATGTACATGGATATTGGAAATAGTCGTTTCGTAAACACACACGCTCAGGTTGAACAGGATGGACGTGAACTTTCCAAGCTATGTATATGGATATAAACATGTTTGGTATGAGATAGAGGCCAACTGGTCACATTCACATACTGTATGTATCTAAAAAATACTTTAGGTTCCGATGGTTTACTATGTATTGTATGCTATAGACATGTTGTAGCTGATGAGGATAAATATTGGATCATTGTATCTCCCTGTAAATAAAATTGTTCAAAAAATAAAAAAATAAATAAATAAAAAGGATTCCCATTAGGAAAGGCTAAATGATGGGAGTTGTGGGGTAACATTTGGCCCTCCAGCTGTTGAGACCTGGGACTTGTAGTTCCTGGACAGCTGGAGGAACACAGGAAGCCCATAACGGAGACCTTTGGTGGATATCATTAATATAATGGAGGGAGCTGGCAGACAGACTACAGCCACTCTTAATCTCCCCGCGGCCTCACTTTGTAAGAAAAGAAACACAACTATCCGGATTCCCAGCTGCTCTTTCCTTACAGTTATGACAGGTCTGACGGGGGGAGGGGGGCGAGAGTTCACAAAACATCAGAATCCCGGGCACGGAGACCCCAAACCCCGTAAAACAGCTGGAAACAGATTGCTGCAGCTTTCTGGCTAATAAATAATTTTTCTTCTGAATTCGGTCACCAGACGACACGAACAGAGAGGTCCAGCGATGGCGGTAAACATCTTGTACCATCGCACAATTACGAGGTACGCCATGTTGCTCTCTGCATTCTCCAAACCCCCCCCCCCCCCCCATCCACTTTATTACCCTTTAATGTAGTGTAGAATCCATGGCGTGCAGCAATGGAAGGAAAATAAAGCCAGTAATGGCTGATATGTGTTTTAATCAAGGCGTTTGGCCAAAGCAGAATGACACTCCTGGCCGGTGGAGTGCCCCTGAATACCAAACAGGCCGGGGAGCGGGGTTCGGAAAATGAAAAGTGATTTACAGCTCAGCTGGAGTTAGAGAAGCCGCAAAGCAATATTTCAGGAGGGGGGAACGCGGGATCGGGCTTATTTCTTTTTTTTTTTTTTTTAACTAAAGCTAAACCAGCCAACTGTGACACAAGAAACCTTTAGGTTGTGGATGTCAAAGCGCAATCCAGGTTCTGTCCTCCCATAATCCTTTGCAGAGGCACCGCGGCCTCATTCATGAGTGAAATCTGGCTTTATATTCATTGCAATGGGGATTTTCATCTGATACTCTTCACATTGGTATGGTGGAGGTGAAAATCCCATAGAAACGAAATTCTGATCAGCTCATTAGGTGGACGAATATCAGGAAGAATACATAATGGGGTGGACAGCTTAAGTGTTTGATGTCCAATTAGAGTGCCAGCTCTTAGGGTCGGATTATTCTCCTGAAGATGGTGATTGAAAGTCTTTGGTGCAACACTTCGATCTGAGAGTCTAAAGCCTTAGAATATAAAGTCCATTAACTCTACTTCAGGTGGAAACCATAAGCTATTATCGATGAGTACAGACACTATATCAGTGATGGCGAACCTTGGCACCCCAGATGTTTTGGAACAACGTTTCCCATGATGCTCATGCACTCTGAAGTGTAGTTGACCTTAGTAATGGAGGATGGAGGAGCTCAGTTCTAGGGAATGGAGGACCTCAATTATGGAGAATGGGAGAGCTAAGTTTGGGGGATGGAGTTATTTGGAATGGCGGACCTTAGTTTTGAGGGATGGAGGACCTCAGTTATGGGGGATGGAGGACCTCAATTATAGGGAATGGAGGAGCTCAGTTATAGGAAATGGAGGACCTCAGTAATGGAGGATGGAGGAGCTCAGTACTAGGGAATGGAGGACCTCAATTATGGAGAATGGGGGAGCTAAGTTTTGGGGGATGGAGTTATTTGGAATGGCGGACCTTAGTTTTGAGGGATGGAGTCAGGGCAGCCATCAAAAATGTTGGGGCCCGTTACACAGCTTTAGGCCTGGGCCCGCCGGGCCTGACCACCAAGTTACATCCTCTTCCTCTACCCAGGCCTTTAATGCTCATGATTGAATTCTAGGACGCCAGGTGGTCCTAGCAACCAAAAATTTTGACAGCGGCGGCCAGCAGGATTCTGGGAGTCAGGAGCCAGTGCAGTGGGTGGCACCAGCGAGAGCCGGGACTAGTTGCCAGTGTAGAGGAGGAAAGGAAAAAAAGGGGAGGTGTCAACTTGGAGCCCAGGCATCCCTCAGGACTGGGCCCCTTGGGACGCCCGGGCCCCCTACATCTGTATGGGCTGTACCCCCCTGATGGTGGCACTGGATGGAGTACCTCAGTTATGGGGGATGGAAGACCTTAGTTATTTGGAATGAAGGACCTTAGTTATGAGGAATGGAGGATCTCAGTTATGGGGAATGAAGAACCTCAGTTATGGGGGATGGAGGACCTCAATTATAGGGAATGGAGGAGCTCAGTAATGGAGGATGGAAGAGCTCAGTTCTAGGTAATGGAGGACCTCAATTATTTATTAATGGGGCCAGTTAAGTTCCTCCACCCCAAACTCGCTCATCCATGTCTTTATGGACCTTGCTTTGTGCACTGGTGAGCAGTCATGTTGGAACAGGAAGGGACAATCCCCAAACTGTCCCCACAAAGTTGGGAGCATGAAATTGTCCAAAATGTCTTGGTATGCTGACGCCTTAAGAGTTCCCTTCACTGGAACCAAAGGGCCAAGCCCAACCCCTGAAGAACGACCCCACACCATAATCCCCCGCTCCACCAAATGATTTGGACCAGTGCATAAAGCAAGGTCCATAAAGACATGGATGAACAAGTGAGCCCCCCTTGGACATGTGACTAAGCCTAGGTTAAAAAAAAACTCTAGTGAAGTACAAGGTCGCAAAGCATAGGAAAGCCAGAGTTCCCATATTTTTAGAAATGTAGTTTGTGAGTTGTTTAAAATACTAGTTAATTCCTCTCTGACCAACAACAAGTTTAGCCGGCCTTTGACCTCTTGGAAACGGGCTATGGACTATTTAAAAAAAAATTTTCATGTGACATAAAAATTCAGAACGACCGCTATTTTATTCCCCAGGGTGTCTGCTTTCTGAAAATATATAATGCTTGGGGGGGGGGGGGGGGGGGGTTTCAAGTAATCTTCAGGCCTAAAATTATTTTTTTTAAGGCATGTGTGCAAAAAAACGGTTCTGGCAGCAAAAAGGTTAAAACTTAATTTCTAGTGGCAAGCCGCGTTCCTCCGTCAAGAGTCTGCGTTGCGTTTTTGGAGCCGGGACCCGGACTATGTCTGCAATTATAAGACTCTAATAGAGAAGTGTGATAACATCAGAGGGAACGGGGTGAGATCTCTGGAAACACTCGCACTCAAATCACAGCAGATAAAGAACACTTTCTATGTTATTATCTACAGACCCCAAAATCCCGGCTCTAACCACAGGGAGCTTTGGATTGTGTTTCCAGCGCAGTCGAATCTTTCATCACTCCCTGTGTCTGCAATAAAATTCATTCCCGGCCCGACCACATCACAAGCTGCTATCCTAAATGAGGGGATTCCATAGTCTTGCTTCACCAATATATCAGAAAATATAATTTTTTTTTCATGGAAGCATTTTAAAACTGCAATCAACCAATCAACCGCTCCTCATTTCAGGAGACTTTATTGGTAAAGTCCATCACCCCCTCCCCCTTCCTAAAAATGAAGCTAATCACCTTCTCAATGGCACGCAAAGCCATTTGACTTTCAACTGTGATCAGCTGAAGTCATTTTGATTAGCTCAGCATGAAAAGAGCTTTCCTGGAGCATTTCAGTCCCTGGTAGTGCAACTTAAGCAAACAGTCAACTATGGGTGGCAAGGCAAAAGGTCACTGGGATAAAGTTGTGGACAGGCACAAGCCAGGAGATGGATACAAACAATGTCAAAGGCATTTATCTATCTATCTGAAGTCTATTATTAAGAAGTAGAAGGTATTTTGTACAATACAGACCCTCTCTGGATCAGAACGTGGCTCCAAACTGGATGAATGAGCCAGGAGGAAACTGGTCAGAGAGGCGACCAAGAGACCTACAGCGACTCTGGTAAAGACACATGGAAAAAGGTGTCATGGTCAGAAGAGACTAAAATGGAGTGATTTGGCCTCAACACCAAACAATATGTCTGGCAGGAATTCATCCAAATAACACCATTCCTATAGTATAGCATGGAGGTGCTAATATCTTGGTATGGGGAGTGGTAATCTCCTGTTATGGGGAGTGGTAATCTCCTGTTATGGGGTCGGTAGTCTCCTGTTATGGGGTTGGTAATCTCCTGTTATGGGGTCGGTAATCTCCTGTTATGGGGGTGTTTCTCTGCAGCAGGGACTGGAGCACTTGTCAGGATAGAAGGAAAAATGGATGGGGCAAAATACCATCAAATGGGGAAAATGTGCTGCCCTCTGCTGGCAGAAAGTTGTCAATGGGAAGAAGATTTCCCTTCTGAAGCACAAAGCAAAAGGTGGTTCAACAAAATTATGACACGGGGGGGATCCTTTTTCCAAGTCAGTGATTCTATTTTTGAATCCCAATGATGCATAACTGGAGTTCTTCCTCTATATCCTATGGTCTGTATTGCTCCCGGAAGCTTCCCCATCATATATACCCTGAGTTCTTCCTCTATATCCTATGGTCTGTATTGCTCCTGGAAGCATCCCCGTGATACATAACCTGACTTCTCCCTCTATATTCTATTTTCTTTATAGCTCCTGGAAGCATCCCCATGATAAATACCCTGAGTTCTTCCTCTATATCCTATGGTCTGTATTGCTCTGGGAAGCTTCCCCATGATACATAACCCGAGTTCTTCCTCTATATCCTATGGTCCGTATTGCTCCTGGAAGCATCCCCATGATACATAACCTGAGTTCTTCCTCTAAATCCTATGATCTGTATTGCTCCTGGAAGCTTCCCCATGATACATAACCCGAGTTCTTCCTCTATATACTATGGTCTGTATTGCTCCTGGAAGCTTCCCCATGATACATAACCGGGTTCTTCCTCTATTTCCTATGGTCTGTATTGCTCCTGGAAGCATCCCAATGATACATAACCTGAGTTCTTCCTCTATATTCTATTTTCTGTATTGCTCCTGGAAGCTCCTCATTATACATAACCCGAGTTCTTCCTCTATATCCTATGGTCTGTATTTCTCCTGGTAGCATCCCCATGATACACAACCTGAGTTCTTCCTCTATATCCTATGGTCTGTATTGCTCCTGGAAGCTTCCCCATGATACATAACCTGAGTTCTTCCTCTATATCCTATGGTCTGTATTGCTCCTGGAAGTATCCCCATGATACATAGCCTGAGTTCTTTCTCTATATCAGGGGTGGGGAACCTACGGCCCGGGGGCCGTATGCGGCCCGTGAAGTCATCTGATCCGGCCCCCTGTGCTTGGGTGACCAGACGTCCCCAGACTGAGGACAATGTCCCAGCTTTGCATGGCCGATCCTGGGCGGGGGCGCCCAGGATCGGCCCTACCATCAGTGGCGTAGCGTGGGGGGTGGGGAGGGGGGCGGTGCAAAATGTAGGGGGGGCGAAATCCCCACAACACCCACAACAGTACCAGCCAGCAGCACCCACAGCAGTACCAGCCAGCAGTACATACAGCACAGTATCAGCCAGCAGAACCAGCCTGAGCCAGCAGAACCAGCCTGAGCCAGCAGTACCCACAGCAATATTAGCCAGCAGTACCACCCTGAGCCAGAAGTAGCCACAGCAGTACCAGCCAGCAGTACCTACAGCACAGTACCAGCCTGAGTCAGCAGTACCCACAGCAGTACCAGCCAGCAGTACCCACAGCACAGTACCAGCCTGAGCCAGCAGTACCCACAGCATTACCAGCCAGCAGTACCAGCCAGCTGTACCAACCAGCAGTTCTTTTCAAAACTTACCACCATGAAGAGTCGACTGCTCTCAAGACTGACCGACGCAAACCTGGAAAACCAGTTGCGAGTAGCAACATCATCAATACCAGCTTACATCACACACCTCACCAAAGAGACGCAGTTGCAGCCATCACATTAGGGGTGAATTAATTAAATGTTTGACCAAATATAACAGGCACATTTTTAAGTTGATAATTTTGTGCGGCCCCCAAATGATTTTATAAATACCCAAATGGCCCTTGGCAGAAAAAAGGTTCCCCACCCCTGCTCTATATCCTATGGTCTGTATTGCTCCTGGAAGCATCCCCATGATACATAACCCAAGTTCTTCCTCTATATTCTATGGTCTGTATTTCTCCGGGAAGCTTCCCCATGATACATAACCCAGGTTCTTCCTCTATATCCTATGGTCTGTAATGCTCTTGGAAGCTCTTCATGATACATAACCATAGTGGGTGTTATACCTGGCCTGTTCTGCTGATTCTAGCTCTTTATGCTGGCTTTCACTTAGAGTATGAATGGTGGTGGCCATCAGGAGGCAATGAGTGACAGGAACTTGGGGGAAGCTGGGCATCTTTAGCCTTTTCTGAATCATGTCCGACGCTGTGAGATGCCTTTTATTGTGTCACCTTGCGTGAAACTCTGAGCAGTTTTTGTGGCCGATCTTTGAGAGCCGGCAAAGGCTGCACCTTAGGGGGTCATTACACGCTGAATGTCCCAGTGACAGCCCTGAACGGGGCAATGTGATATAAATACACCCAGACGTGTGAACACTACTCCTTGCATATTAAAACATCTAGGAGGAAAGGAGGGGGGCCGCTGGGATCGGGGCGAGGGGCTAATGACCATTTTCAGGAGCGCCGCAGTTGTTGTGTTTTTACCCTTTCAGTGCTGTTAGGGGTCGACACTAACGAGCCGCTTCCAAACCATAGGGGGTGCCCTTCACCTGCCAGACACAAGTGCTATGGAGAGCAGATAGGAACTGAGAATCTTGGAGTGGTGCTGAGCACTAAAGGGTTAATATATGGGCTGCAGGATAATGGTGGCAACTTGTACCCTCAACTCTAACTTTACACTGAAGGCAAAAAGGTCCTTTATGCCCAAGGCAAATAGATCCTTTATACCTAGGGCAAAAAGGTCCTTTACACCCAAGGCAAATAGGTCCTTTACCTCCAGGACAAATAGGTCCTTTAACCCCAGGGCAAATAGGTCCTTTACACCCAGGGAAAAAAGGTCTTTCACACCCAAGGCAAATAGTTCCTTTACACCCAAGGAAAATAGTTCCTTTACACCCAAGGAAAATAGTTCCTTTACACCAAAAGCAAATAGGTCCTTTACACCAAAAGCAAATAGGTCCTTTACACCCTGGGCAAATAGGTCCTTTACACCCTGGGCAAATAGGTCCTTTACACCCAAGGTAAATAGGGCCCTTACCTCCAGGGCAAATCGGTCCTTTTACACCCAGGGCAAAAAGGTCCTTTACACCCAAAGAAGATAGGTCCTTTACACCAAAAGCAAATAGGTCCTTTACACCCAGGGCAAAAAGGTCCTTTACACCAAAAGCAAATAGGTCCTTTACACCCACGGTAAATAGTTCCTTTACATCCAAGGCAAATAGGTCCTTTATACCCAGGGAAAAAAGTCCTTAACACCTAAGGCAAATAGGTCCTTTACACCCAAGGCAAATAGGTCCTTCACACCCAGGGCAAAAAGGTCCTTTACACCCAAAGAAGATGGGTCCTTTACACCAAAAGCAAATAGGTCCTTTACACCCAAGGCAAAAAGACTGAAGTGCCCCCCCCCCCCCCCACAATGAGCCGTGAACCACTTCAGCAGCTGAGATTACAATTCCTGCTCTTTTTTTCGTCTCCTGACTCCTACTGAAGCCCCCATGGGGACCACTTCTTCTCTCTACACCTCAGTCAAAGCTTATGTCCAAGACTTTTATTTTGCTGATTGATTTCACTTTAGAAAAAAATCTGATTTTTTAAACTATTCTAACATTTCCAAATAAATATTATCTATCTATCTATCTATCTATCTATCTATCTATCTATCTATCTATCTATCTATCTATCTATCTATCTATCTATCTATCTATCTATCTATCTATCTATCTATCTATCTATCTATCTATCTATCTATCTATCTATCTATCTATCTATCTATCTATCTATCTATCTATCTATCTATCTATCTATCTATCTATCTATCTATCTATCTATCTATCTATCTATCTATCTATCTATCTTGGTTATACTTAGGCTGATCTATTTTTACAGCATGGCTGATGCTCCTGATATCCTCAGGTAATGGACACTGCAGGAGTTTTTCTGTTCACCACTGAACTCCTGCCTCGAAAAAACCACAATGCTCCTCCGTGACATCTCCTCCTTCTCTTCCAGGTCTTTGGAAGAATTCATAGAATGAAGTGGAGCTCCACAGGGTTTAGAACCATGTTATTGGAGATCCTTCAACCTCCTGCGGGGCTGGATGAGCTTCTAGAAGTAAAATTAAGTTCTGTCATTCTGTCCTTCATCTGACCTGTCTCCTCTCATCTCACCGGTATATGTACTGTATGTAAGACCTGCACCATGGTGCCTACCATATCAGTTGCAGAGTGAACATGCTTATCCCTGCACGTTGGGCATCCTCTAACAACCATGGCATATGTGCAGACATTGGGCCAACGGCAAAAATCTGACCATTGCAGGGATTTAGGAAACCTTTAGGCCATGGGTGTCCAACCTTTTGGCTTCTCTGGGCCACATTGAGTGTAGAGAAATTTTCCCGGGCCGCATATAAAATAAATACTATAGTTAAGGTATATAAGTAATAAAACGCCGCCGCGCCCTTCCCACGCCGTCGCGCCCCCCACACTAATGTAGCACAACCAGAGGATGATGAAATGAAATGGAATCAGTATACAGAAGTTTACTTCTTCTGAGAGATCATAAAGGAACACTCTAACCACCATGACTACTTCAGTGATTTGATGTGGTCATGGTGGTAGGAGTCAGAAACACTGCACATGCTCCCCCCCCCCTCCTCCCCTTTGAGGCAGCCTCTGCCTACCGTTAGTTGGAAGCTGCTGTGGCCGTGCCCCCAACCCGATTTCCTTCCTCCCCAGCAAAAAAAAAATGGTCAGTGGGCAGTGGGCCGCATTTAGTTGAAATCAATGAATTATTTTATTCCTCATAGATGAAACATACAGACAGTGCACAAACAGACGTGTCGGGTTGACGCGTTTCACGATGCAACAGATCGCTTACTCATAACCACAGGTGTGGTTATGAGTAAGCGATCTGTTGCATCGTGAAACGCGTCAACCCGACACGTCTGTTTGTGCACTGTCTGTATGTTTCATCTATGAGGAATAAAATAATTCATTGATTTCAACTAATTGCCTTGAGTGCGGTCTCAAACTTTGGATTTCTACTATTTCGGATGACGGATCTGACCTGCACCAGGCTCGGAACTTGCACCTGAGCGGCTTTCTTTCTGTTTGTTCCAGTGGGCCGCATTGCCTGCGGTTCCGGGCTGCAGGTTGGACATGCCTGCTTTAGGCCTAGCAGTGCTGAGGTTGTGAATTTAGTTCCCACCAGAGACAAAATCAGTATTGAGTTGATATATATTCTACTGTATATGAGTTTTTTTATGGGTGTTTCTGCATCTTCTTTTGGGTTGCCCCTCAAAACTGAGCCTAGATTTACAAGTCTGAAGACACATTAGATTTTAGCTCCCTTGGACTGATATGAATTGTTCTATTTTCTCAGTAGAATCAGTCTATTCTATACACATAAACAGGGCTTTTTTTCAGCGGGAACGCAGGGGAACGCAGTTTCGGCACCTCTAGGACTGACTGAATGTATGTAATGGCAAGGGGTGCTGGAGGTGTGCTGCAGGGTCTGTTGATGCTGGTTGCTGGGGATCTATTGTCACTGGAGGGAATCTATTATTGCAGGGGGGTCTGTTGCTGGGGAGATCTGTTGTTGCTGGCAGGGGATCTATTGTTGCTAAGGGTGGGTCTTATGTTGCTGGTGGGTCAGTCATTTCTGGGAGGGATCTGCTGTTGAGGAAGAGGTCTATTGTTGCTGGCTGCTGGAAGATCTGTTGTTGCTTCCGGGGGTCTATTGTTGCTGAGGAAGGGGGTGGTATTTTCTTGTAGGTGGTCCTTTGTTGCTGGGGGGGGGGATCTATTCTTCCAGAGGGTCTGCTGATGCTGGCTGCGAGGAGATCTGTTGTTGCTGCTAGGGAGGGGGGTGTTTTGTTGTGAGTGGTCCATTGTTGCTGGCTGCAGGGGATCTATTCTACTGCTTTTCTTGTTATCATTAACACGCTCAATACAAATTAGTTAGTACTACAAATGTTACTGTATTATCTAAAAGGGGTGGTCTTGGGAGGTGGGTAATGGGTGGAACCAAGAAACGGTGCTCGGAGGTGGGTAGGGGCGGAGACAAGGGGTGACATAGAAAAGGGGGAGTTCCTGCACCTATTCTATGTGAAAAAAAGCCCTGCACATAAATGATGGATATATTATATACGGTATGTACAGGAGATGGGGTGATTGCAAAGTCTCAGACTGTAGATGTGTAGATGTTGCAGAAGATTTTGTGAAAAGGCCAGAAAGATCACATCTCCACAGACAGAAGCATCTGCAAAGAACGCTGAGTAAATCTTCTATACAGGGACGTATTGTGACGGCTGTATAGACAGCTCTCCGTCCCTCTGTCCTGTCTCTAATATTTTTTTTTTGGCCACCGAAACCTTAAACTAGGCAGCCAAACGCGCACTGGAAGGTGGTGGAAAAAATGGGACAAATTTCTGATTCGTAACACTCTCGGAACAAGTTTATTGTCATCGTTGCAAGTGCAGATGTATAAATACTGCGAAGTGGAGATTCCCCCCGTCCATGGACGATGAAAAGCAGAAAATAAGAAATTTTCTGGCCGTAAGTGGCGTAGGCTAATGGTGATTTTTGAAGCATTGGACCATGGAAGTTACTTAGCACATTGATTACTGTGAAGCCGGGGCAGGAGGCTTTATTTCTTAATTACTGTTACACATTGTGTCAAGCTAACACTCCCAGGCAGTCTACCAGTCGCAGTTGGCCAAGAGGTAGAAAAAAGAACCCTGGCAGAGTTTGTATGATGTGCCCACGATGGCCAAAACAGTCAAGGGTGCCAAGACGACAGCAATCTGGGCCACCTGCACTCAAGGGTTACAAAGCTTTCCTGTAATGGGCTCAGTGCAATTTATGTTACATTGGCACATCGTCTGAGACCTTCCTGTCTAACGTTGGCCTTGTTTCTAGTCTTGCTTCCAATTTTCAGGCTGCTATAATCGGGTCATGTGTGGGTTAACAAGAGATTGATAACAAAGCAACAAACCTCATTCACTTCTCTCAAAGACCTGCAGGAAATGTTCTGTTATATGTGCAAAGGATTTTCTATTATTACACATCCCAGTTTATTACACAGTTTATATGAAAGCAATCATTATACAAATTGACTTTAACAATAATTATTGAACCATATTATACCGAGCTCATAATATTCCCTCCCCCCCCCCCCCCCCCCCGTGCCTCTTCCCCTAATTTCTCTGTCAAAATCAATGGCTCAACTATCAACCCTTCCCCACATGCCAGGGTTCAAGGTGTAATAGTGGACTCCAAACTCTCCTTTTGGCCCCACATCCAATCACTGTCCAACAATTGCCACCTCAACCTCCGCAACATTTCCAAGATACACCCCTTCCTAACCAATGGCACCACAAAGCTTCTAATTTACTCCCTGGTCATCTCTTGCCTCAACTACTGCAACTCCCTCCTCATTGACTTATCTTTACATGGGCTATCCCCCCTTCAGTCTGTCACGGACGCTGCTGCCAGGATCATCCACCTTACAAACCACTCAGCGTCTGCTACTCCTCTCTACCAATCCCTCCACTGGCTTCTATTCAGTGTCCTCTACTCCTCTCTGCCAATCCCTCCACTGGCCTCCATTCAGTGTCCACCACCCCACTCTGCCAGACCCCCAACTAGCTTCCATTCAGTGTCCTCCACTCCTCTCTGCCAATCCATCCACTGGCCTCCATTCAGTGTCCACTACTCCTCTCTGCCAATCCCTCCACTGGCTTCCAATCAGTGTCCTCCCCTCCTCTCTGCCAATCCCTCCACTGGCCTCCATTTAGTGTCCACCACCCCACTCTGCCAGACCCCCAACTAGCTTCCATTCAGTGTCCTCCACTCCTCTCTGCCAATCCCTCCACTGGCCTCCATTCAGTGTCCACTACTCCTCTCTGCCAATCCCTCCACTGGCTTCCAATCAGTGTCCTCCCCTCCTCTCTGCCAATCCCTCCACTGGCCTCCATTCAGTGTCCTCCACCCCACTCTGCCAGACCCCCAACTAGCTTCCATTCAGTGTCCTCCACTCCTCTCTGCCAATTCCTCCACTGGCCTCCATTCAGTGTCCACTACTCCTCTCTGCCAATCCCTCCACTGGCTTCCAATCAGTGTCCTCCCCTCCTCTCTGCCAATCCCTCCACTGGCCTCCATTTAGTGTCCACCACCCCACTCTGCCAGTCCCCCAACTAGCTTCCATTCAGTGTCCTCTAATTATCTCTACCAATCCTTCCACTGGCCTCCATTCAGTGTCCACCCCCCCCCCCACTCTGCCAGACCCCCAACTAGCTTCCATTCAGTGTCCTCCACTCCTCTCTGGCAATCCCTCCATTGGCTTCCATTCAGTGTCCTCCACCCCTCTCTGCCAATTCCTCCATTGGCTTCCATTCAGTGTCCTCCACTCCTCTCTGCCAATCCCTCCACTGGCCTCCATTCAGTGTCCTCCTCCCCTCTCTGCCAGTCCCTCCACTGGCCTCCACCAGTGTCCTCCTCCAATTTTTTATAACTATTTTTTACAATATTATTTTTATTACTTTTTTTTAGGAGCCCCATTGGGCTTTTGTGAGATATTAGGGGTCTAAACAGATTTGTGCTAGAAATGGGATTTTTTTGGGGGGTGCTGGCAGGATATGTGGAATGAGAGGATTTGAGCTAAACATGCAGATTAGCACTCAATTTTTTGAGGGGAGGGTATTTTTAAGAACCACAAAATGCTCATACATCTTGGGGGGACGTAATTTGGCATGTCCGCCTTGGGCTCTGGATGACCTTGTCCCAGCACTGGCTACAGTTATGATTAAACATAGTGAGTGAACAGGCCCCTTTCTCCCTGCTCTCCATCTTGAAACCCCCCCCCCCCCCCCCCGAACCAGCCAGTGGTAGAGGAGCGGGTGGAAGCTGTGGGGGGGCCCTATGCAGAGGGAATTTGCTTCGCATGGGCACACCCCATACGTATGCCTATGCGCCGGTCTCTAAATCCCATTGACATCGGGCCAGCAAGCCACAAACATCCCCAATGCAGGAACTTGAAGAAAGAACGAAGGTGCTGAGCTAGGTCTGATTCTTCAAGGTTCAGTAACTCTACTGAAGCTGTCAGTAAATATCCTGTATAATTTATTGATGACTATCCTAATTATTTCCGGTTTGGAAATTCCCATTTCCTCAATGAAGTCATAAGTTTGTAAAGAATAAAAAAAAAAAAAGGAGGAGAAAGAAAAACTTGATTAGAATAAGCTATCGGCAAAATTCAGATGTGCAATGGAAAATTCCTGTTTTTAATAGAAGCGATTCGTTTTCCATAAGTGGTAACCTGAAGAATTGTAGTGGTGAGGAGAGGGCAAAGGGTTGTGACCCCCCCGCTTCTCCCAGACTGCTGGCTGCCGGCCCAGACTCAGGTTCTACTCTTCACTTTGCCGAGAACATTGCACGGCACGAGAGGCCATATGCCTGCGAGAGAAATGGACCGGCTCCAGTAAATAAAAGTAGAAGGGCCGAATCAGGTACATTTTATAAATTGCAAACAAATGGTGGCCTGTGCCGATCTCCGAGCCTTCTATCCGCAGACGGCTTCCGCCGAACAAACATCTGCTGATAGTCCTGACAGTCCTGATGGTTTTTTCTACCTCCTGCGGTCCGTTAAATTTACACCACCTCAACCGTCTACATGACAAAACAATTAAATGACACGCCTGAATTCCCTCTTAATTAAATGTGGCTTGTTAAGGAACTCGCCATGACCTGTTCCCAAGAAGGACACTTTAGATACAATGTATCCTTCTCTGAGAAGCTATACATAATCTAGATCTGTCGGGTTATTAGGCTTCCTGCTCTTTGATAAATTGACTTCCTTTTTTAAAGCGAATACAGTAAATAAGTGTAAGCAACCGGAGAGCTTCTAAAGCAACCGCTGCCTCCTGATTTCGGCTCTATGTAAACCACTGCAGCAAGAATCCAGAGAGCACTTCACAGGGATACTGGGAGTGAATTTTCCAAGCCTGATAGGCCAATCTATTGTAAATCATTTTATTGACATGGGTTACAGTTTAAATAACTCTGTTTCTATTTATAGTTTGTAGTTCTGTTGGATTATGTGCAACACTAGATGTGTTCATTACATAAACAGGCGCGGCTTACTGTTTACATGTCACCATAATTCTACCAACGATTGCATGGCTGACAAACAGAAAGTCTCTTCTTCTCCTAATGATGAGAAACACTACGGGCTCTGTAGCTTATCTTCCTGAGTCTGCTGTCACATGATCAACCTCAGCACCTCTTCCAAAAATGAAGACTGGTGATCCACCAGTGCAGCCAAAGTCCACCACCGTTTAGGGAGTATAGAAGCTCACAGAAATTGGTTAAGGAGTATAGAAGCTAATAGACATGGGTTAGGGAGTATAGAAGCTCACAGAAATGGGTTAGGGAGTATAGAAGTTCATTGAAATGGGTTAGGGAGTATAGAAGCTCATAAAAATGGTTTGAGAGTATAGAAGCTCACAGAAATGGGTTAGGGAGTATAGATGCTCATAGACATGGGTTAGGGAGTATAGAATCCGATAGAAATGAGTTAGGGAGTATAGAAGCTCATAAACATGGGTTAGGGAGTATAGAAGCTCATAGACATGGGTTAGGGAGTATCTAAGCTCATAGAAATTGGTTAGGGAGTAAAGATGCTCATAGACATGGGTTAAGGAGTATAGAAACCTCATAGACATGGGTTAGGGAGTATAGATGCTCATAGACATGGGTTAGGGAGTATAAATACTTAAAGAATTGGTATGGGAGTATAGACGCTCATAGAAATTTGTATGGTGGTAAAGAAGCTCATAGAAGTGGGTTAGGGAGTATAGAAGCTCATAGAAGTGGGTTAAGGTAGTATAAAAGCTCATAGAAGTGGGTTAAGGTAGTACAGAAGCTCATAGATGTGGGTTAGGGAGTATCTAAGCTCATAAGGATTGGTTAGGGAGTATAGAAGTTTTTAGAAATGGGTATGGAGGTAAAGAAGCTCATAGAAGTGGGTTAGAGAGTACAGAAGCTCATAGACATGGGTTAGGGAGTATCTAAGCTCATAAACATGCGTTATGGAGTATCTAAGCTCATAGAAATTGTTTAGGGAGCATAGATGCTCATAGACATGGTTTAGTGGGTATAGAAGCTCATAGGCATGGGTTAGGGAGTATAGATGCTCATAGACATAGGTTAGGGAGTATAGAAGCTCATAGAAATTGTTTAGGGAGCATAGATGCTCATAGACATGGTTTAGTGGGTATAGAAGCTCATAGGCATGGGTTAGGGAGTATAGATGCTCATAGACATAGGTTAGGGAGTATAGAAGCTCATGGACATTGGTTAGGGAGTATAGATGCTCTTAGACATTGGTTAGGGGGAGTATAGATGCTTAAAGAATTGGTAAGGGAGTATAGACGCTCATAGAAATTGGTATGGAGGTAAAGAAGCTCATAGAAGTGGGTTAGGGAGTGTGAAATGCATAGAAGTGGGTTAGGGAGTATTGAAGCTCATAGAAGTGGTTTAGGGAGTATAGAAGTGCATAGAAGTGGGTTAGGGAGTATAGAAGCTTATAGAAGTGGGTTAAGGTAGTACAGAAGCTCATAGGCATGGGTTAGGGAGTATCTAAGCTCATAAGAATTGGTTAGGGAGTATAGAAGTTTATAGAAATGGGTATGGAGGTAAAGAAGTTCCTAGAAGTGGGTTAGGGAGTATAGAAGCTCGTAGTAGTGGGTATGGAACTATAGATGCTCATATAGGTGGGCTCGGGTGCATAAAAGCTCATAGAAGTGGTACAAAGATATAGAAGCTCATAGAAGTGGTACAAAGATATAGAAGCTCATAGAAGTGGGTTAGGGAGCACAGAAGCTAAAAAAATAAAAAGTGGGTTAGGGAGTATAGAAGCTCATAGTAGTGGATATGGAAGTATAGAAGTTTATGTAGGTGGACTATGGAGTAAAGAAGCTCATAAAAGTGGGTTAGCCTATTTTCCCGCAGAGCAGTTTTCTTTACTCACCTGAGTCTATCGTCACATGATCTACCTCATCACCTCTTCCAAAAGTGATGATTGTTGATCCACCACTGCAGCCAAAGTCCACAACTGACTGGTCTTACTGGTCGTCTTCCTGATATCATCACACCTACATGGAGCCTTCAGGACCTGGGAGGACCCCAACAAGGACAGGAAATGGGAAGGGTCCACATCAATAGGCAGTGACGTTGGTATCTGAAGTAGAGCCCTCCCACTCTGCAGAAGACTCAGAACCCGGAATGTCGTGTGACCTGGGATTCAAGTGAGTTAAAGGGGATCTTATGTATTTCTCTTACAAAATGATTGGGAGATTAACTTGGTGGGGGTGGAGGTGAATTAAAGAGTAACTCCCTTTTATTGAGGGGAAAAAAAATCCCCTCTGGGTGATCTATGTACATTGCAGGAATTTTAATACATTTTGTTGCAAATTCCTACCTGTTTCTGCTCTGAAGACAAATCTGTTTGTCTGGTCATGTCAATGTGCAAAGTGAATCTGAATGGGAGTGACTTTTTCATTAATAATTAACTGATGCACTTGTGTGCAGTGTTCTAATGAGGAAAGTGGCAGGGTCTGCGTCACCTTTTAGAAGTAATTACCCCTTTGGAAGTATCCCACCAAAACTTTTTTTGTTGCGGGAGTTGCCTAAAATCTAAAAACGAACAGGCATTCGAATATTTTAGCTGTGTGGAGACACAGCAACGTCAAATGTCAACGTTATCTGTAAAATCGTCTTGTTTTTTTTTTTTTACAACGCGTGTCATGCCCCTCCAATCTGACTTCCATTAGATTTGGTTTCACACATCACGAAGCTCGGTCAATACACAATCTAGACTCTCGCCAAGAAACAAACCTTATGATTCACCATCGGCAGCGCAATCATGTGACGGCCTGAACGACATACACAATCTGAACACCGTCTCCGAAATACTCTCATCAGTTCCAGTGAATTGTTCTGCATCCTTAATTTTGGGACAACTATAGAGATGCCTTTCTATAGCAGACGTTGCATCATGGGTAATGTTCCTATGGGTGGTTGAACCTGCTGTCAGACTCAGGGTTGCTGTCCAAACTGCTATTTCTTTATATTCCATTAAGGGTAGGGAATTATAGGAGCTCATAGAAGTGGGTTAGGGATTATAGAAGCTCATAGAAGGGGATTACAGAGTAAGAAAGCTCATAAAATTGGATATGGAGGTATACAAGCTTAAAGAAATGGTTTAGAGCCCATTCACACAGGGGCGACATGACTTGCCGGGGCGACCTGTGAAGTCGCGGTGCACGCTGTGCACAGCGACCTCGGCGCGACATGCACGGACTTCATATCATTGAAGTCAATGCAAGTCGCCTCCAGGTCGCCCCAAAGTAGTACAGGACCCTTTTTCTAAGTCGGAGCGACTTGTGTCGCTCCTATTAGAATGGGTCCTGTGCTAATCAATGGCAGGCGACCCACCGCGACTTGTCAGGCGACCAAGTCGCCTGACAAGTCGCGCTAGTGTGAATGGGGACTTAAGGAGCACAGAAACTCATAGAAGTGGGCTAGGGAATATAGATGCTCCTAGAAGTGGGTTAAGGTGTATAAAAGGTCATAAAAATGTGTGTTAAGGCGATAGACGCTCATAGAAGGGGGTATTGAAGTATAGAAGCTCTTAGAAGTGGTTTGGGAAGTACAGAAGCTCATTGAAGTGGGTTAGGGAGTATAGGAGCTCACAGAAGTGAGTTAAGGGGTATAGAAGGTCATAAAAGTGAGTTATGGACGATAGAAGAAGTGGGTACGGAATTATAGAAGCTCATAGAAGTGGGTATGGAACTATAGAAGCTCCTAGAACTAGGTTAAGGAGTATAGAAGATCCTAGAAGTGGGTTAAGAAGTTTAGAAGCTCCTAAAAGTGGGTATGGAAGTATAGAAGCTCCTAGATGTGGGTTAAGGAGTATAGAAGCTCCTAGAAGTGGGTTAACGAGTATAGAAGCTCCTAGAAGTGGGTTAAGGAGTATAGAAGCTCCTTGAAGTGGGTGCGGAAGTATAGAAGCTCATAGAAGTGGGTTAAGAAGTATAGAAGCTCCTAGGAGTGGGTTAAGAAGTATAGAAGCTCCTAGAAGTGGGTTAAGGAGTATAGAAGCTCTTAGAAGTTGATATGGAACTATAGAAGCTCATAGAACTGGGTTAAGAAGTATAGAAGCTCCTAGAAGTGGGTATGGAAGTATAGAAGCTCCTAGAAGTGAGTTAGGGAGTATAGAAGCTTATAGAAGTGGGTTAAGAAGTATAGAAGCTCCTAGAAGTTGGTATGGAAGTATAGAAGCTCCTAGAAGTGAGTTAGGGAGTATAGAAGCTCATAGAAGTGGGTTAAGAAGTATAGAAGCTCCTAGAAGTTGGTATGGAAGTATAGAAGCTCATTGAAGTTGGTATGGAACTACAGAAGCTCCTAGAAGTGGGCTAGGGAGTACAGAAGCTCTTAGAAGTCCCATATGAAAGGACCTGAGAGCTGCTGACACGATTCAGGTGTCATTCAGTCCCCTCTGACGGGGGATGGTCAGAAAGGTTATATACTGGTCAGTCCTCTATATTTAGACTCTTGCCATGTTATGTGCCCTGGGCTGACATTCCCATTCCCTCTTATGGAGAACATGTGCTCTGAGGGTCTCTGAAGCTCTGGCTGGAGCGGAAGGTCAGGTTAGTACATCGGCTCATCTGTCCCTGAGGAATTTTTCTCTTCTCTCTCTTGTGGTTTTTTTTTTTTCCCTAGAGGAGTGATTTACTAAAAAGGTGATTTTTTCACTATTACACCCGTCTGATGAACCAAATTAGTTCAAAGGATCGGTCAGCCTAAGAAGCTGGATGATAAAGAGCTACAGACGTGCATGTAGATGTCCTTAGACCTCAACAGAAGACAAGCAACTGCCAACATTGCTAGTGGGGAGAATCGTACAAGAGTCCATACGGGACCCCATGCAGCCCTCAAATTATAATGGCCATCTGCCAGTGTATGGAAGAATCTGTACATGCACCATGAAAGAGAAGAACCCTTCTACAACAACCTTTCCATGGGGTCCATACATGACCCCATCCAGTCCTCAAATTATCATGGCCATCTGCCTGTGTATGCAGGGGCAGACCGGCAACTTTCGGCCCAGGGGGCAAATATAAGCCAGAGGCCCATGGTGCAGCGACTTGGCCCCCTCCCACTTTTGCTCCCCCCCCCTCCCACTCTACAAATCCTCCTCCTGACCCCCATTCCAAGCTAAAGCCCTGCTCCAGATACTCTCTTATTTACTGGTTGAATCTTGGTTTCCCGACCTGGCCAGCAGGGGGAGGTTGGGGGAGCTGGGACAGTTTGGTGGAGAATGGCCAGGACAGAAGAGTCTCCAGTGGTGCATGGAACCGGCCTCTGCTCAGACACAATTTACGCCATCCATGCTGGGGGGGGGGGGGGTCTGCGCTTTGTCCTTGTCTTCAATGGGGAATTTTTACTTCTCTTCACCAGGAATCCTTTAGGCATGTCTGTGGCAGAAGCAGTGCAGCCTTTTTATGGGGCATCAGAGCGGCCCAGGGGGCAATTGCCCCCCTGCCCCCTGGTCCAGTCCTCCCCTGTGTGTATGGAAGAATCTGTACATGCACCATGAAAGAGAAGAACCATTCTACAACAAGCTTTCCATGGGGTCCATACGTGACCCCCATGCAGTCCTCAAATTATCATGGCCATCTGCCTGTGTATGGAAGAATCTGTACATGCACCATGAAAGAGAAGAACCCTCCTACAACAAGCTTTCCATGGGGTCCATATGTGACCCCCATGCAGCCCTCAAATTATCATGGCCATCTGCCTGTGTATGGAAGAATCTGTACATGCACCGGTCCATGAAAGAGAAGAACCCTTCTACAACAAGCTTTTGCTGCAGATTATCTGAATGTGTATGGGCACCCTTAATGGGTTGGTCCCCCCTCAAAGTAATATTTCCGTTATAGGAATAGCTTAATGGCCTGAGTCACCCAGCAGATTACTATATTTATCAGAACCACCATCATAACTCCCAATTTTCTGAGGGACACACCTCCTGCACCCCCCCCCCCCACATTACCCATAATAACACTTATCCATTCATTAAGGGGTTGTATAAGAGGTTGGGGTCAGTCTTTCAGAGGCATTCATCTACATGCACTTTGGTTTAGTGCCAATAGGGGCAAAGTCAAATGTTATTAGCCTATTTTCTCTCCAGATCGAATGCTATTCAATGTAGAGCGAATAAGGAAATACTGGATTATGGCCACTAGATGGAACTGATGCTCACAGGAAAAAGAAATGCATTTACTGTGTTCGTCAACTCCATCTAGTGGCCATTATACAGTATTTTCCTGATCTACTCTGTTCTTTGTGAATGAATAACATTCAAACTGGAGAGAAAATAGTCTAGTAACATTTGATTTTTCCCTATTCCCACAAAATGAATGTACATGCCTTTTCACTGGATAAATAACTTGTTTTTTATTGATACTACTCTAAAGTGTATTTTATTTTTTATTTTTTTGTAGAGGTCTATACCTCAGACCAACAAGAGGGACATTAAAGGAGTAAAGAAATAACAAGGGACAAAGGAATTTGGCTCCAATATAGGGACAGTCCCTCTAAATCAGCGAGGTATGCCAAAACCCCCAAGAAAGAGTATAATTCTGGAAATATCCATTGGTTATAATTGATCTATATACCCCCCCCCCCCCCCCCCCCGACAGTGCTCATATGTTCTTACATAAGCATGGTGTCATTCATCTGTATGACTGCGAGTGTTTTTCCTTTTAAGAGAACAATGTGACACCCCAGTCAGTGTTAACACATGCACCTTGGAGGATAGACCTGGCCTCATTAAGAGCTGTCAGGTCAAGTGATCTACAAGTGATTTGTTATGAGTGAAAAACCATAAGCAGTGATCTGATAACATCAGCAGAACACCAGGGTGGAGGCCGTATACAGAAGGAGGAGGAAGTCTGTTATTGGTCCTAGGAGAGCCCACTCACCCCTACATGAAGTCCTATTATGTATCACAATCTTTCATACAATCGTTTAAAAAGCTGTCCGACAACAAAATTCTACTGCACATTGGAGACTTCGTAATGTAACCACACAACGATACAATGATACATTAATATTATTATACAATGATACATTAATATTATTATTATTATTATTATACAATGATACATTATTATTATTATTATTATTATTATTATTATTATACAATGATACATTATTATTATTATTATTATTATACAATGATACATTATTATTATTATTATTATTATTATTATTATGCAATGATACATTATTATTATTATTATTATACAATGATACATCATCACAGCCCAGAATATCTCATAATTAAAGATATCTATTGTTCCTAATCTTACATGGCTGTACGCCTTATAGCATTATTATCATGCTGGTAGGACAACCTTGTTTTTTGTTTTTACGTCATATATTTTTTACTTATTGGGATTTATTTTCAGTCATTTGTAATGTTGTACTATTGTAGCTCCCTCCTTATTGGTTTACCTTTACACAGGCTTTTCACCATTCAGTCCATCATGAACGTTTAGTGTCCCCCCCACCCCTCTCCACCAATCCTTCCATTGGCTTCCATTCAGTGTCCTCCACCCCCCTAGATGCCAATCCCTCCAATGGCCTCTATTCAGTGTCCTCCACCCCTCTCTGCCAATCCTTCCATTGTCTTCCATTCAGTGTCCTCCAACCCTCTCTGCCAACCCCTCTATTGGTTTCCATTCAGTGTCCTCCACCCCTCTCTGCCAATCCCTCCAATTGCTTCTATTCAGTGTCCTCCACCCTTCTCTGGTGGAAATTCCTCTTTTGGCTTCCATTCTGTGTCCTCCACCCCTTCTCTGCCAATCCCTCCATTGGTTTCCATTCGGTGTCCTTCACCGATCTCTGTCTAATCTCTCTATTAGTTTCCATTTAGTGTCCTTCACCCCTCTCTGCGAATCCCTCCATTGACCTCCATTCAGTGTCCTCCACGCTTCTCGGCCAATCCCTCTATTGGCTTTCCTTTCAGTGTCCTCCACCTTTCTCAGCCAATCCCTCCATTGGCTTTCCTTTTAGTGTCCTCCACCTTTCTCTGCCAATCCCTCCATTAGCTATCCATTCAGTGTCCTCCACCCTTCTCGGCCAATCCCTCTATTGGCTTTCCTTTCAGTGTCCTCCACCTTTCTCGGCCAATCCCTCTATTGGCTTTCCTTTTAGTGTCCTCCACCTTTCTCTGCCAATCCCTCCATTAGCTATCCATTCAGTGTCCTTCACCCTTCTCAGCCAATCACTGCATTGGTTTTCATTCAGTATCCTCCACTCTTCTCTGCCAATCCCTCCACTGGCTTCCATTCAGTGTCCTTTACCCCTCTCTGCCAATCCCTCCACTGCCCTTCATTCAGTGTCCTTTACCCCTCTCTGCCAATCCCTCCAATGGCCTCCATTCAGCCAACAAATAAAATTTAAAATGCTAACAACAATGTACAAAGCCATCTCCAACTCTACCCTGAGCTACATCGCCAACCTCATCTCAAAATACCAACCGAACTGTCTTCTCTGCTCCTCTTAAGACCTTCTGCTCTCTAGTTCCCTTGTCATCTCCTCTCATGTTAGCCTTTTCCATCCTCTGGAACACCCTGCCCTAATCTGTCCAGAGCCTCTCAAACCTTTTTGAACTCCTTACCCCAATCTGTCTAGAGCCTCTCCCATCCTCTGGAACGCCTTTCCCCAGACTGTGCAAAACCTCTCCCATCCTCTGGAACTCCTTACCCCAATTTGTCCAGAGTCCACGGGGGGGGGGGGGGGGGAATGGTGCCCCATCATTAGTGTCCGTGAAAGGAATGGTGACCCATTGTGGATGTCGGTGGGAGAAATGGTTCCCCATTGTTGGTGTCATTGGGAGGAATGGTACCCGATCATTGGTGTCAGTGGAAGGAATAATGGCGCATCACTGATGTCAGTGGGGAAATAATGCCCTATTATTGGTGTCAGTGGGAGGAATAGTGCCCTATTATTGGTGTCAGTGGGAGGAATAGTGCCCTATTATTGGTGTCAGTGGGAGGAATAGTGCCCTATTATTGGTGTCAGTGGGAGGAATAGTGCCCCATCATTGGTGTTAATTGGAGGAATGGTGCCGCATTGTTGATGGAAGTGGGAAGAATAGTGCCCCATCATTAGTGTCCTTGGAAAGAATGGTGCCCAATCATTGGTCTCAGTGGGAGGAATAGTGCCCAATCATTGGTGTCAGTGGGAGGAATAGTGTCCCATCATTGGTGTCAGTGGGATGAATAGTGCCCCATCATTGGTGTCAGTGGGAGGAATGATACCCCATCATTGGTGTCAGTGGGAGGAATGATACCCCATCATTGGTGTCAGTGGGAGGAATGATACCCCATCATTGGTGTCAGTGGGAGGAATAGTAACCCATCATTGGCGTCAGTGGGAGGAATAGTGCCCCATCATTGGCGTCAGTGGGAGGAATAGTGCCCCATTGTTGAGGTCAGCAGAAGAAATAGTGCTACATAATTGGTGTCAGTGGGAGGAATAGTGCCCCGTCATTGGTGTTAATGGGAGGAATGGTGCCCCATTATTGGTGTCAGTGGGAGGATTAGTGCCCCACCATTGATGTCCTTGGAAGGAATGGTGCCCAGTATTTTGCGCCAGTGGGAGGAATGGTGCCCAATTGTTGGTGTCAGTGGGAGGGATAAACACAAGCAGAGGACCCCAGTTCGGGGACCACTGTACGGGTGTTTTCTGTACTTGCTGAAAATGAAAACTAATGCAGCCACCACATTCAAGGACTGGTAAACTGCAATATACTAAAATGCTATTCTTGAGTGTAGTTATCTTTTTAACATTCTCACTATATGTAATATACTTATAATTCATAATCATAATTAATATATACTTATTAATATATTCCCACTCCTATTTTCCTTTTCCTTTACATTAGAATTGTCAGAAGTAAGTCAGTTTGGATTTGTACCGGATGAATCTGAGGTCAAAGTTGCATCCCTTCACTGTCTTGGTAGTTAAAAAGGAGAATCCCATCTGATTTGTACATAACAGCCATGTGTTGAGGTTCAAACATTTTGGAGGATCAGGTGTAATGTAAAATCTGCTCCGGCCATGCCGTAAGCTTTAGGCTACGCGGGCTGGATGGTGGCGGAATTCCCCCCATGTCTCCTGAACTTTGCACCCAATGCAGGTTCACTTTACAGAAAGTTTTCAGAGTCTATAAAACATTTTCCTATCCCTCTACTATTTGCTTCCCATCTTGATGCAGGTTTGGGAGTCGATTCCTGCCCAGGTCACCCCTCTGGGGCTCTTGCATCCTTTGAAAGTGCTAAGTAGTGACTGCAGAGGTCACAAGTCAGGGAAAACCCTGGAGGGAGTTAGACGCTTACTGAGCCGTGAAATGGCAACTGTTCTATTCAGAAGGGGGAGGAGGACTGGACTTCTTTTTCTGTTTTGTTTTTGCTTTTTTTGATTACCACTTGACCTCCTACCCAACCCTTCCGTACTCCCACTAGGGCATCTGGCCTTTAAATCACACAGGATAGAAGTGAAGGCATTACATTAACCCTTTCTGTGTAACAGATTGTCATCCATTAGCCTTACATGAAGCCGTCTAGCTCGTGGTAATTACTTATCTCCAGCAGAATATGTCACCCTTCAGAGGAGCAGACTGGCCTTCATCTGTCGGCAATGTCTTTTTTATCCGCCTAACCGAATTCTAGATGACTTCTTTCCAATATGTAGCAACGTGGCCGTATACACTCACCATTGGACCCCGTTTATCAGGTGCACCTTTCTAGTAGCAGGTTTGACCCCCTTATTAGGTCCTCCTTGTTAGTAGCGGGTTGGACCCCCTTTATTAGGTCCTCCTTGCTAGTAGCGGGTTAGAACCCCTTTATTAGGTCCTCCTTGCTAGTAACAGGTTGGACCCCCTTTATTAGGTCCTCCTTGCTAGTAGCGGGTTGGACCCCCTTTATTAGGTACACCTTGCTAGTAGCAGGTTGGACCCCCTTCAGTAGGTCCTCCTTGTTAGTAACAGGCTGGGCCCCCTTTATTAGGTACACCTTGCTAGTAGCTGGTTAGAACCCCTTTATTAGGTCCTCCTTGCTAGTAGCGGTTGGACCCCCTTTATTAGATGCTCCTTGCAAGTAACAGGTTGGACCCCCTTTATTAGGTCCTCCTTGCTAGTAGCGGGTTGGACCCCCTTTATTAGGTACACCTTGCTAGTAGCGGGTTGGACCCCCTTTATTAGGTGCACATTGCTAGTAGCAGGTTGGACCCCCTTCATTAGGTGTACCTTGCTAGTAGCGGCTTGGACCCCCTTTATTAGGTGCACCTTGCTAGTAGTGGGTTGGACCCCCTTTATTAGGTCCTCCTTGCTAGTAGCAGGTTGGACCCCCTTTATAAGGTCCTCCTTGCTAGTAGCGGGTTGGACCCGTTTATTAGGTGCACATTGCTAGTAGCGGGTTGGGCCCCATTATTAGGTCCTCCTTGCTAGTAGTGGGTTGGACCCCCTTTATTAGGTCCTCCTTGCTAGTAGTGGGTTGGACCCCCTTTATTAGGTGCACCTTGCTAGTACCGGGTTGGACCCCCTTTATTAGGTACACCTTGCTAGTATCGGGTTGGACCCCCTTTATTAGGTACACCTTGCTAGTATCGGGTTGGACCCCCTTTATTAGGTGCACCTTGCTAGTACCGGGTTGGACCCCCTTTATTAGGTACACCTTGCTGGTATCGGGTTGGACCCCCTTTATTAGGTACACCTTGCTGGTATCGGGTTGGACCCCCTTTTGCCGTCATTCTTGGTGGCATAGATACAACAAGGTGCCAGAAACATTCCTCAGAGATTTTGGTCCATAGTGACATGATACCCGTTCCACCAGACTCCAAAGGTGTGGTGGAATGGGTATCCCCCACACACTCATCAGACCAGGCAACGTTTTTCAATCTTCTATTGCCCATTTTTGGTGAGCCTGTGCCAATTGCAGCCTCAGTTTCCTGTTCTTAGCTGACAGGAGTGGCACCCGGTGTGGTCTTCTGCTGCTGTAGCCCTTCTGCTTCAAAGGTTCGATGTGTTTTGCATTCAGAGATGGTATTCTGCATACCTTGGTTGTAACAAGTGGGTATTTGAGTTAATTTAAGGGGTGGAGGATTTGTGCTAATAGAGATGATCGGGGGGGGGGGGGTGTTTGTGCTAGGAGGGGGGTATTTGTGCTGGAAAGGGGATTTGGAGTAGGGGGCAAGCGAATGGAGGGGAAGTTTGATGGGTGGAGAATTTGTGCTAGGAGGGGTGATTTTTATGGAGGGGTGCATTTTTGCTGGGGGGGGGGGATGAAGGGTGGAGGGGGCAGAGATTTGTGCTGGGTGGGAGGATTTTTTCAGGGAGGCGGATTTGTACTTGGAGGAGCGGGAATTTATAAATAGAGGGTAATCATGCAGATCAGTGCCCAATTTTTTTTTTGGGGGGGGGTTAGGGTTGGGGTTAAGGTGTTTGGGTGAGGGTTAGGGTGTTTGGGTGAAGGTTATGGTTTGGGGTTAGGGTTAGTGTTTAGGGTTAGGGTTTGGGGTTAGGGTTAGTGTTTATGGTTAGGGTTTGGGGTTAGGGTTAGTGTTTGGGGTTAGGGTTTAGGGTTAGGGTTAGTGTTTAGGGTGAAGGTTAGGGTTAGTGTTTAGGGTTAGGGTTAATGTTTAGGGTGAAGGTTAGGGTTTGGGGTTAGGGTTAGTGTTTAGGGTTAGGGTTTGGGGTTAGGGTTAGTGTTTAGGGTTAGGGTTTGGGGTTAGGGTTAGTGTTTGGGGTTAGGGTTAGTGTTTAGGGTTAGGGTTAGGGTTAGTGTTTAGGGTGAAGGTTAGGGTTTGGGGTTAGGGTTAGTGTTTAGGGTTAGGGTTTGGGGTTAGGGTTAGGGTTAGTGTTTAGGGTTAGGGTTTGGGGTTAGGGTTAGTGTTTGGGGTTAGGGTTAGTGTTTAGGGTTAGGGTTAGGGTTAGTGTTTAGGGTGAAGGTTAGGGTTAGTGTTTAGGGTTAGGGTTTAGGGTGAAGGTTAGGGTTTGGGGTTAGGGTTAGTGTTTAGGGTTAGGGTTTGGGGTTAGGGTTAGTGTTTGGGGTGAGGGTTTAGGGTTAGGGTTAGTGTTTAGGGTGAAGGTTAGGGTTAGTGTTTAGGGTTAGGGTTAATGTTTAGGGTGAAGGTTAGGGTTTGGGGTTAGGGTTAGTGTTTAGGGTTAGGGTTTGGGGTTAGGGTTAGTGTTTAGGGTTAGGGTTTGGGGTTAGGGTTAGTGTTTGGGGTTAGGGTTAGTGTTTAGGGTTAGGGTTAGGGTTAGTGTTTAGGGTGAAGGTTAGGGTTTGGGGTTAGGGTTAGTGTTTAGGGTTAGGGTTTGGGGTTAGGGTTAGGGTTAGTGTTTAGGGTTAGGGTTTGGGGTTAGGGTTAGTGTTTGGGGTTAGGGTTAGTGTTTAGGGTTAGGGTTAGGGTTAGTGTTTAGGGTGAAGGTTAGGGTTAGTGTTTAGGGTTAGGGTTAGTGTTTAGGGTGAAGGTTAGGGTTTGGGGTTAGGGTTAGTGTTTAGGGTTAGGGGTTAGGGTTAGGGTTAGTGTTTAGGGTTAGGGTTTGGGGTTAGGGTTAGTGTTTGGGGTTAGGGTTTAGGGTTAGGGTTAGGGTTAGTGTTTAGGGTGAAGGTTAGGGTTAGTGTTTAGGGTGAAGGTTAGGGTTAGGGTTAGTGTTTAGGGTGAAGGTTAGGGTTAGGGTTAGTGTTTAGGGTGAAGGTTAGGGTTTGGGGTTAGGGTTTAGGGTTAGGGTTGACTTATTGTTGGTACAGACACAGGAGAGGTTTTGGACTCAGGAAAAGGGACCCTATGCTGACACATAATTCTCATACATTAGGGGAGGGGGAGGTAGGCACAGCTTGGCATGTTGGGCTCTAGGTAACCTTGTCCCGGCACTACCACTGATGATGGACCTGTTATCGTTGGATAATCAAATCTTCGGGGGGGGGGGGCATTGTGATGGATTTAGGAATGCCATAAACAAGCAGATCTGCCACTGACATCTGTCCATGTTCATTCACATCTCCGTATTTCTGAACGATTTGTGCATCAAAGGCTTTCAAAGAGTACAGTGATCTCTGATGGTAAACCCTACATGACCCAATTGCTGACAGCGAGTCTGTTGCAAACTTTGTAAGTATCAGCCGCGAATGGCCAACCTTAGACACTCGGCATCCACCAGAACAAAGTGAATTGTGACTTAAAAAAAAAAAAACTAAAACACTTTCCCCCCCCGTCTTCTGTCATCCTTCTCTTATACTTTGTGACATCGCATCACATTAATTCCTACCACCGTTTTTTTTTTTTATGATGGCTTGTTTTAGGTCATGCTGCCTTGAAAATAAAAAAGGATCAACACCAATTAAGTCTCAGAATTTTTTGCTTCAGGATTTATAGTTTATATAACATACCTTGCCACTGTAGAAAAGGAAATGAGGTGTCAGAGAAAGTTGTCATTGGCGGTTGACCTCTCTGTGATTTAATGCAGTCCACCATCCAAAATATTGAGCCGCACACCGAAGACATTCAACTCCAGCTCAGGAATGACAGCCCTAGGGATTGAGCAGTGTGCTGTCATTGCAATAAATCTTAGTTGGAGTTGATTGTCTTTGGTGTGTGGCCCATTATTCAGATGGTGGTCTACAGTGGAGCAAGAGCTCAAGTCCACCAAGAGTCCATCAAAAGTCCACCAGGGGCCCGCCCTCAAAGAACTCAGCTAAGCGGCAAGACCTGCTGTGATGCACTCACCATACTTTTACCCTTTCCTAGTTTCCATAGCAAAGGAAACAATGGATGGTGGACTACAGTGGAGCAAGAGCTCGAGTCCACCAAGAGTCCATCAAAAGTCTACCAAGAGTCCATCAAGAGTCCATCAAAAGTCCACCCTCAAAGAACTCAGCTAAGCAGCAAAACCTGCTGTGATGCACTCACCATACTTTGACCCTTTCCTAGTTTCCATAGCAAAGGAAACAATGGATGGTAAACTACAGTGGAGCAAGAGCTCAAGTCCACCAAGAGTCCACCCTCAAAAAACTCAGCTAAGCGGTAAGACACTGCTGTGATGCACTCACCATACTTTGACCCTTTCCTATGTTCCATAGAAAAGGAAACAATGGATGGTGGACTACAGTGGAGCAAGAGCTTGAGTCCACCAAGAGTCCATCAAAAGTCTACCAAGAGTCCACCAAGAGTCCACCAAAAGTCCAACCTTTAAAGAACTCAGCTAAGCGGCAAAACCTGCTGTGATGCACTCACCATACTTTGACCCTTTCTAAATTCCATAACAAAGGAAATAATGGATGGTGGACTACAGTGGAGCAAGAGCTAAAGTCCACCAAGAGTCCACCCTCAAAGAACTCAGCTAAGCGGTAAGACGCTGCTGTGATGCACTCACCATACTTTGACCCTTTCCTAGTTTCCATAGCAAAGGAAACAATGGATGGTGAACTACAGTGGAGCAAGAGCTCAAGTCCACCAAGAGTCCACCCTCAAAGAACTCAGCTAAGTGGCAAGACGCTGCTGTGATGCATTCACCATACTATGACCTGTTCTCATGTTCCGTAGCAAAGGAAACAATAGGTGGTGGATTACAGTGGAGCAAGAGCTCAAGTTGACCAAAGGTCCACCAAGAGTCCACCCTCAAAGAACTCAGTTAAGCGGCAAGATCTGATGTGATACGTTCACCATACTTTGACCCTTTCCTATGTTTGTAGCAAAGGAGACCATTGGATCTGCTCACAGAAATATTTTTTTCATAACCATGACTTTTATTGCCCCCAGCCATCACCAGAGACCCACCGTCATCCACTCCAGAGGGTTCAGAAAACGACTGATAATTGTAAGCATTACTCAAAAGTCCACCAAGAGTCCACCCTCAAAGAAGTCAAGCGGCAAGATCTGCTGTGATACGTTCACCATACTTTGACTCTTTCCTATGTTCCATAGCAAAGGAGACCATTGGATCTGCTTACAGAAATATTTTCTTATAACCATGATTTTTATTGCCCCCAGCCACCACCAGAAACCCATCGTTATCCACTCCAGAGGGTTCAGAAAACGACTGATAATTGTAAACGTTACTCAAATTTGAGAGCATCACTCCTAACTATTGGGATTTCTATGTTTACAAAGAGCAAGCAATATCGCGTTCTCACATTAATCCATAGCAGCCGGTCGGATTGGAGTTTAGAGAAAAAGTAAAGAAGAGAAAAAGTCTACTTCTTGGTTATGGCACCTTGCATTTGAATCTTTGCCTTAAGCCCAATGGTCCCACTGGTTGAGGGGTACAATATTTACCACCGGCCTGTTATTTCATGGTTTTGGAGATTACTTGCGTCCCTCTGGATGTTATTGGTTTGATAAAGAACTTCCATTTGTGGCATATGGTGTAAGAAATCAGGTTGTTGGCAGTCGAGGGGCTCTACAGACACAAATCCTCCTATTTATTCCACCCACTGCAGATGTACATTAATGCAGACCCCGAAGAACGGACAAATCTTTTGGCTGCAACAGAGAAGACAGCCCTCCTTTTAACATACTGTTGTCTAGCTTGATCTTGTCACTCTAAAGAAGGCCATTCAGGGCTATTCATGCATCCGCCTTAAAGGGACAATGGCACCGAGTTTATAAACTGGCCCGCAGTTGCCTGAGCCCTTTACAGCCTTTGTCTCCTCTCTCTCTTAATAAACTTTTTGGTCGAGTTCATCAATCCGCTTGAATAGGTGATGTTCTCATTTATAAGGACTGAAAAAAAAAAAAAAAAACAACTGACGGGAGTGTTTAAAAAAGGCGGGGGCTCCCGTACATCCAACCCAAAAAAAAAGACCTAAATCTTTTCAAAGTAAGATAGATAAAAAAAAAGAGGACATTTTCAGCCCATCTTGATGGGACAATGGATTTTTTCTTTAATTGTTGCAGAAGCGACGGCCTTTGTGCTGCCGAGTTCTTCAAAGGATTGTTAACTTCTATATAGATAGATAGATAGATGGAAGCCCAAATCAAAAAAAAAGTTTGGACGCTTTGGAAATCTATTAAATGATTTGCAAATCTCATAAACCCGTATTTTATTTTATAATATTTTATTATATTTTATTTACAATAGAAAATAGAACTCAGAAACATTGTGTTTCACAAAGTATTGTACCGTGGTGGCCTTAGCTATCGACAACAGCAGAAAAGTTTGGTGTTTGGTTGTTACCGATTATTGGCCAACTTTACATATTGAAGATACTGGGCTCCCTCCGATGTGAGTCGAGTTAATGCCAAAGAGCTCAATTTTGGGCTCATCTGACCACAGCACTTTCTCCCAATCCTCCTCTGAATCATTTAGATGTTCACTGGCAATTTTTAGAGACCAAAATTGAGCTCTTTGGAATTAACTCTACATGCCGTGTTTGGAGGAAGAAAAATACTATGACCCTAAGAACACTATCCCTACAGTCACCATCCCTACAGTCACCATCCCTACAGTCACCATCCCTACAGTCACCGTCCGTACAGTCACTAACCCTACAGTCACCAACCTTACAGTCACCATCCCTACAGTCACCAACCTTACAGTCACCAACCCTACAGTCACAAGCCCCACAGTCACCAACCTTACAGTCACCAACCCTACAGTCACCAACCCTACAGTCATCAACCTTACAGTCACCATCCCTACAGTCACCGTCCCTACAGTCACCAACCCTACAGTCACCGTCCCTACAGTCACCAACCCTACAGTCACCAACCCTACAGTCACCATCCCTACAGTCACCAACCCTACAGTCACCAACCCTACAGTCATCAACCTTACAGTCACCATCCCTACAGTCACCGTCCCTACAGTCACCAACCCTACAGTCACCGTCCCTACAGTCACCAACCCTACAGTCACCAACCCTACAGTCACCATCCCTACAGTCACCAACCCTACAGTCCCCATCCCTACAGTCACCAACCCTAAAGTCACCGTCCCTACAGTCACCAACCCTACAGTCCCCATCCCTACAGTCACCAATCCTACAGTCACCATCCCTACAGTCACCTTCCCTACATTCACCATCCCTACAGTCACCAACCCTACAGTCACCATCCCTACAGTCACCATCCCTACAGTTCCTAGCCCTACAGTTACCATCCCTACAGTCACCAACCCTACAGTCACTATCCCTACAGTCACCTTTCCTACAGTCACCTACCCTACAGTCATCATCCCTACAGTCACCAACCCTACGGTCACCAACCCTACAGTCACCATCCCTACAGTCACCAACCCTACAGTCACTATCCCTACAGTCACCATCCCTACAGTCACCATCCCTACAGTCACCGTCCGTACAGTCACTAACCCTACAGTCACCAACCTTACAGTCACCATCCCTACAGTCACCAACCTTACAGTCACCAACCCTACAGTCACAAGCCCCACAGTCACCAACCTTACAGTCACCAACCCTACAGTCACCAACCCTACAGTCATCAACCTTACAGTCACCATCCCTACAGTCACCGTCCCTACAGTCACCAACCCTACAGTCACCGTCCCTACAGTCACCAACCCTACAGTCACCAACCCTACAGTCACCATCCCTACAGTCACCAACCCTACAGTCACCAACCCTACAGTCATCAACCTTACAGTCACCATCCCTACAGTCACCGTCCCTACAGTCACCAACCCTACAGTCACCGTCCCTACAGTCACCAACCCTACAGTCACCAACCCTACAGTCACCATCCCTACAGTCACCAACCCTACAGTCCCCATCCCTACAGTCACCAACCCTAAAGTCACCGTCCCTACAGTCACCAACCCTACAGTCCCCATCCCTACAGTCACCAATCCTACAGTCACCATCCCTACAGTCACCTTCCCTACATTCACCATCCCTACAGTCACCAACCCTACAGTCACCATCCCTACAGTCACCATCCCTACAGTTCCTAGCCCTACAGTTACCATCCCTACAGTCACCAACCCTACAGTCACTATCCCTACAGTCACCTTTCCTACAGTCACCTACCCTACAGTCATCATCCCTACAGTCACCAACCCTACGGTCACCAACCCTACAGTCACCATCCCTACAGTCACCAACCCTACAGTCACTATCCCTACAGTCACCATCCCTACAGTCACCATCCCTACAGTCACCAACCCTACAGTCACCATCCCTACAGTCACCAACCCTACAGTCACCATCCCTACAGTCACCATCCCTACAGTCACCAACCCTACAGTCACCATCCCTACAGTCTCCATCCCTACAGTCACCATACCTACAGTAAGGCATTGAGGTGGAAACATGATGCTTTGGGGCTGTTTCTCTGCTAAAGGTAAAGGCTGACTTTGCCGCATTGAGGGGCCAATGGACGGGGCCATGTATTTTAAAACATTGGATGAGAACCTTCTTCCCTTCAGAACACTGAAGATGGGTCATAGATGGGTCTTCCCCAGTAGCAAGTCCCAGCCCTGCTCCTCTCCTTGCTAGAAGGTACCCTCCACCATCTTGTGCCCACTCCATGCCAGAGGCTTCCTCCTGACTTTCCCGGCCATTGACTTTTATATCTAAAAAACTAAGGATTGTCTCATGGGTGGAGAGGGACTGTTAAGGGAAGATGACTAACCTAAAGTGCTGCATGATGCTTTCACATGTGACTACTGCGGACTGTCCATTAAATGTAATTGGCTTTGTACTGTCAATTGACCCTGGATAGTATGTTGATGTGATCTGACTGTTGATGTCATTTTCCAAGTACCACCAGTAGCAAGTCCCAGCCCTGCTCCTCTCCTAGTTAGTCAGTACCCGCCACCATCTTGTGCCCACTCCATGCCATCCTGGCTTTCCCGGCCATTGACTTTTATATCTAAAAAACTAAGGATTGTCTCAGGGGTGGAGAGGGACTGTTAAGGGCAGATGCAGTGCCGGTTCAAGATCATCCAGTGCCCAGGGCACAGATGCAAGGTTGCGCCCCCCCCCCCCCTCATTATGTACAAGCCTATGAGGAGGAGGGGGAGAGAGAGAACAGCCCTCAACTCCTCCCGGCTCTCTCCTCCGTTCCTTGCTGCTTCCAGCACTGGGCTGACAGAAGTAGTAATGCCACTGTTACTACTCCTGCCAGTCTTATAGTAGAAGAAACTTGCAGCACCATCCCTACAACACACACTGCGCTCAGGGCAGCCTCCCCTTCTGCCCACCCGTTGTCCTGGCCCTGGGAAGCAGGCTAACCTAAAGTGCTGCATGATGCTTTCACATGTGATTACTGCGGACTGTCAATTAACCCCAGATAGTATGTTGATATGATGTTAAATGGCTGTTTATGTCATTTTCCAAGTACCACTAATAGCAATTCCCAGCCCTGCTCCTCTCCTTGCTAGACGGTACCCTCCACCATCTGTGCCAACTCCATGCCAGAGGCCTCCTCCTAACTCTTCCTTGCCATTGACTTTATTATCCTCAAAGGAAGGAATGTCTCTCGGGTGGAGAGGGACTATTAGGGGAAGATGGCTAGCTTAAAGTGCTGCATTATGCTTTCACATGTGACTACTGCAGACCGTCTCCTAAATGTGATTGACTGTGTACTGTCAAGTGATCCCGGATAGTATGTTGATGTGATATGACTATTAATGGTATTTAAGTACCACCAGAAAAATGCAGCAACCCTATTTATGTGTGGTCATTCCTTCCTTTGTGGATATAAAGATCAGTGGCTGGGAATTTTAGGAGGAGGCCTCTGGCATGGAGTGGGCACAAGATGGTGGAGGGTGCAGCCTCAGCAGGATGTTCACTGTTCTCAGGGTCATCTTACCGAATGGGCACGCTGGGCAGTTGCCCAGGTGTCCCACTTGCTCGGGGGGCCCCACCTGCCCAGTGACCCAGCCCCAGCCAAGCATTATTCCTGATTCCCATGTGCAATCCGCTGCCAAACTTAGCAGGTGTCAAGTGCCTGTTGGCCCTGCGCTGCTGTCAGGCCACTTGGGCAGTGGAGGGGGAGCCCACAACTGCAGAAATGTCTGTCCACCTCCACGGGAACAGGCACACACAGGACAGTCGAGTCTGACTACCGTCCGTGTGTGTGTTCACTGGACCCAGACCGCCAAACTTGGAAGCTGTCATTTACCTGGGATTGCTGTATTAATAAATATCACCTTATCGATAATTTGCATTTTTTTTTCTCATGGGTGATTGTGTAGGCGGGGCCCCAGTGCACTGCATCGCCCGGGGCCGTTTAATGCTCTTAAGATGGCACTGATTGTTCTAAAAAGGAGAGGCGTGCTGGATTGCAACCTTGGCGCCAATATCTTGCCAATTGCAAGCCCCTACTTACTGTATATCTATGTCCATTTTCTCCATGCTTAGTCCCTTACTATAACTATCCAGCAATATTATGACTACATGCAGTGAATGGCGGTGGATATTATGGCTTCCAAGCAGCCCGTACATGGGTCTGGTCTAGTCCCGTTGTGCATTTGCTAAAGGTCAGCCTCGGAGAGGGCAGCCATTAGTACAAACTATTTACGTCCCTAAAGAGTTTCATTAAATGTTCTGCTTTTTTCTTCTAAGTAAACAGCTTTGCAGGCAGAATGTGAGGTCACGCTGAGCCGCGGATTCGGAGTGGATGAACTTTGAGCCGCTCTGATTAGGGGGTTCTCATTTTTCAATTTCTCTACTTCCTAGGTCTTTCTATTGTTCCCAGTCCAAGCAGCTGCCGCTGCTAATCTTTCGGCTATTTGCAATCAGAGGGAAGGAATATTCACACCCCGGAGGGCTGGATATTAGCAGTGCCAGTGGGGTAAGGGGACCACTGAGATCAGGGGAAGGATAACCAAGAAAGCTCTTCATTGAACTCAGTGTGACTCTGCTTCTTTCAGGTAGATGGAAGTCACAATTCCAACAAGTAGAAATGTATGAAAACCAAACAGAAGTCAAGGTCACCGCCTTCCCTGAAGGCCATGTCTTCTTCGGGGGAGCCTAGACTGGTCCAGGGGCCACTGAGTGCTTGTCTGGGCCCTACCCAGGGATAAATCTATAACAGTAATGTCTCTCTACTCTCATTACCATTTGCCTACTGGGGTCATTTATTTTACATTAAAATCTACAGTTTTTTTGCTAGAAATTATTGAATTATCGAATTATTGAATTATCCCCCAAAAAAAGTATATATTTTCTGAAAGCCTAGAGCAATGGCGGTAGTTGCAATTTTTTTGTTGCGCGATATTGGCGCAATTATTTATACATCGCATATTGTAAGGAAAAAAATGCACCAAAATGAATTTTAGTGCAAGCAACCACAATATAATACCCAATCTTTGTGGTTGTGTCAAGTATATAAATACCAAACATTTCATGTTTTAAAATGGCACCTGTGGAATTGCAAAAAAGTACGGTACCCAAAATTCTCAATAGGCGACGCTTTCAAAGCCTTTACTGGTCATCATTTTAGGTTCAATATGAATTGTGGCGCTGGAATTATTGTTCTCACTGCAATGTTTGTGGCGATTCCGCACATGTAAGGCGCAAATTATGTTTATGCTCGCCCTACACTATGCTTTTTATATGGGCGGTGCACAGGGGGGGATTGGGATGCTTTAAAAGTTTGCTAATATTTGTCTAATTTTTAAAATTTTTTTTTACTTTATTGCTATCACAAGAGGACTAACAAGCCCCTGTCTGATAGCAGGGGCAGGTGACAGGTTCTCTTTATGGAGACATTGTAGAGTGTTAGACCCCCAATGTCTCCTCTGCCCTCCAATGCAGCTATCCAAGCACAGCTACAATAGCTGAGGAATGACAGCCCTGACCCTGGAAGTGACGTAATACACATCACTTCCAGGGTCATGCATTGCTGGAGGGATTCGGAAACTGATGTTCCCCAAGTTCCTCCTGCTTTAAAGAGGAAGTAAACTCTTCCTTCTTTTTTTTCTTCCCTGCAAAGTAAATGCATAATGTGCTAGTATGCATTGCATACTAGCACATTGTGTGACACTTACCTCCAAACGAAGCCCTCGTCGTCCCCGCTGGCAGCCGCATCCATCCTTCCTCTATCCTTCCCCATTCCTTCCCCTACCCTTTCCCCTTCCTTACCCTTCCCTTCCCCTACCCTCCCTCTTTCTTACCCTATCCTTCCTCTCCCTTTCCCTACTCTTCCCCTACCTTCTGCTTTCTTCCCCTATCCTTCCCTTTCCCTAACCCTATTATTCCTCTCCATTCGCCTACTCTTCCCCTCCCTTCTGCCTTCTTCCCTTCCCTTCTCCTCCCTTCCCTTCCTCTTCCTTACCCTTTTTCTCTCTTCCCCTACTCTTTCCCTGCACTTCTCTACCCTTTCCTACTCTCTTCCTCTCCCTTCTCCTACCTTTCCCCTACACTTCCTCTCCCTTCCCCTACCCTTCCACTTCCTTACCCTTTTTCTCCCTTCCCCTCCTCTTTCCCCACCCTTTCCCTACCCTTTCCCTACTCTCCTATTCTCCCCCTCTCTTCCCCTACTTTTCCCCTAGACTTCTTCTCCCTTCCCCTACACTTCCTCTCTTGTCCCCTCCCTTCCTCTTCCTTACCCTTCCCCTACCATTTCTCTTCCTTCCCCTATCCCTTCCTGTCCCTTCCCCTACTCTTCCCCTCCCTTCCTCTATCCTCCCCTACTCTTCCCCACCCTTCCTCTATCCTCCCCTACTCTTCCCCTACCCTTCCTCTTCCTTTCCCTACCCTTCCTCTCTCTTTCCCTACTCCTCTCCACCCTTCTGCTCCCTTCACCTATCCTCCCCCTTCCTTAACCCTACACTTGCTCTCCCTTCCTTACCTTACCCTTACACTCCCTTCCTCTACTCTTCCCTTCCCTTCTGCTCCCTTTCTCTTCTCTTCCTTACCCTACTTTCCCTCCCCCTTCCCATACCTTTCCACTACTCTTCCCCTTTCTTCCTTTACTCTTCCTCTCCCATTGCCTCACTTCCCATCCCTTCCTTTCCCTTTCTTTCTTTTCCCCTGCACTCCCCCATTCCTCTAATATTCCTAGAATCCTCTTTGCTACATTTCCATGTCAGATATCATCTACTGCTAATGCCATGTTCCTTTTCATGGGGCTCACCTAATTGCTTCAATGTATCAAGCTTGTATTGCACCGCTATGAATGATTCATTGAATCGTGTCCTATCCGTCTATTCAAACATACGCTCTTTATATGAGGAATAAGGAACCACCAAACCGCCTCTCCATGGTTACCATATATTCCTGAAATGTCTGTCCTCACTTGGACTAAGATTATTATTTTTATTATAATACAGAATTTATACAGCGCCAACAGTTTGCGCCGCCCTTTTCCAAACGAAGGCAGACATTACAGTTACCAAAGGAATCAGAGGGCCCTGCTCGTTAGAGCTTACAATCTAAGAACTGTGTCTTATGTTGTTATATATAGTGTAGGGATTATGTATTGGATACTTACTATTGTTTTGTATCGCTCTTAAAAATTATTTTAAAAAAGCTAGTAAAGTAAATAAATATATATATCTATACAGTAAAACTTTGGATTGAGAGTAACTTGGCTTGAGATTGTTTTGCAAGACAGGCAACAATTTTTTAATAAATGTTGACATGTTAAACAAGCGATCACGTCACAACTGAGTATAAAAGAGAAGAGGGCGCCTCTAAGTGTAGCAATATGGTTACATTTATTGAAGGTTCAACATTTAGCAACTCACATGGTTGATGGTTAAAACAGGCACATCTAAATATGCCGGCATCCGGGGTAAAGCTGTCCACATAGACCGTCCTTCACACCGCCATCCCCGCCATCCCTTCCACACTGCGCTCCACCAGCGCTTCAAGCCTCGCTTTCAGATCGCTCTTCTGCAGGGGAGTCTTCCGGGTCACGATTGCAGACTGACAGTGGTGAGAGCCGGCAGTGCGGGGAATGGTCTATGTGGACAGCTTTACCCGGGATGCCGGAATACTTAGATGTGTCTGTTTTATTCATCAACCATGTGAGTTGCTAAATGTTGAACCTTCATTAAATGTAACCATATTGCTACACTTAGAGGCGCTCTCTTCTATTTTATACTATGTAGCTCCTGCTGGATTTTGCTTCTAATCCCCTTGTAGAGGCGCCATTTGTGGATGGACAATTTATGGTTACACAACCTATCACATTGCTAGAATCTTCTTATATGGACTATAAACTGAACGAATAATCTGAGTTTCCATTCATTGTTATGGAGAAATTTGCATTGAAATACGAGTTCTTTGGATTACAAGCATGTTTCCTAGAGGAATTATGCTAACAATCCAAGGTTTTACTGTGATCTATATATATATACTGTATATACACACAGTATCTCCCTTCGGAGACTGGGCCGCAGGGCAGTATTCCAACATGATAATGACCCCAAAAACACCTCCAAGCTGAGGGTAAAGGTGATGGACTGGCCAAGCATGTCTCCACACCTAAACCCTATTGAGCATCTGTGGGGATCCTCAAACGGAAGGTGGAGGAGGGGAAGGTCTCTAACATCCACCAGCTCTGTGATGTCATCATGGAGGAGGGGAAGAGGACTCCAGTGACAACCTGTGAAGCTCTGGTGAACTCCATGCCCAAGAGGGTTAAGGCAGTGCTGGAAAATAATGGCGGCCACACAAAATATTGACACTTTGGGCCCAATTTGGACATTGTCACTTAGGGGTGTACTCACTTTTGTTGCCAGTGGTTTAGACATTAATGGCTGTGTGTTGAGTTATTTTGAGGGGACAGCAAATTTACACTGTTATACAAGCTGTACACTCACTACTTTACATTGTAGCAAAGTCTCATTTCTTCAGTGTTGTCACATGAAAAGATAGAATAAAAGATTTACAAACATGTGAGGGGTGTACTCACTTTTGTGAGATACTGTAAATGGAGAGAGGTAACACATCATCCCGCCTTGTTACAATGTTATTTGCGTCTGGTTGATGAGGACATGAGCCGGTGAACGCCAATCGTAGAAAATGCTGACAGATTCCTGGCCGTCAACACTCCCAGCTCTGCTATGTAAAGCCATTCCAGGCCAGCAACAAGCGCTGATCAGCCCTGGTCCGGCCTTTATGTCTTTAGCTAGGTGTTAATCCCCAAACAATCGAGCGATCCTCCTTCTACTCTTATCTGCAGCTAATTAGAACTTTCACATGTCACTTCCCTTCTTCACTTCAATCCACTTTTCCTTCCCTGCAATTGCAGACAGGTTAAATCCCATCACTGACTAAACCTCCGCCATCCCTTCCTCTGATCTGTAATTAAGGTATCCTGTAATCTCTGGGGTCCAGGTGGTCACATAAGCCATGAGTCAGGTAAAGATGATCCCAGATGTTCGGGGATTGTAACAATGAAGGAAGTTTCACTTCCTGAAGGAGACATGATCGGGGGCGGCACAGGTCCGATCCCGGGCTGAATATAGAGATTGTCACCTGGATGATGAGGTCCATTGCTCCGGTTCTGTCTCTGCTTTTCATGGTTAGATATGTGAACATTACCCTCGTCAGCCCCGGTAGGTTTACCCCCCTTCATGGCCAGGCTATTTTTTGCGATACAGGAATTTTGGAAGAAGGTGGTTGGCACTGGGCACAGAACACGTTTGGATATAAATTATATACAGCACTACAGTTGTACCGCGGCGGATTCCCTTGAATGGGACTTTGATATTTATATTGTTTGATTATTACACATATGATTTATTATCAATTGGTTTTTGTTATGTACACATTTTTTACTTACTGACTGCGCTACACTTGTGTGTTTTATTATATTTTTTGCGATTCGGCACTGCATTACTTTTTTTTGTCAATTTCTTTTAATTGTTTTTAAAAGGTAAAAAAATCACCATGGGGCAGAACATACAAAAAAAAAAACTCACCACGCAGGGCAGAACATACAAAAAAAACTCACCACGCAGTGCGGAACATATAAAACAAACCTGAACATACAAAACGAATCAAAAAAAAACTCGCCACGCAGGGCGGAATATACAAAAGAAAACCCTTGCCACACAGGGCAGAACATACAAAACATACAAAAAAATAGAAAACATACAAAAAAAACATACAAAAAAAAAAAACCTTACCACGCAGGGCGGAACATACAAAACAAAAAAGAAAAAACTCCCCCGCAGGGCGGAACATATAAAACACCAAAAAAGAAACCCCGCCACGCAGGGCGGAACATACAAAACAAACAAAAAAAAAAACTTGCCATGCAGGGCAGAACAAACAAAACAAAAAAAAACCCTTGCCACTCAGGGCCGAACATACAAAATGAAATAAAAACTCGCCACGCAGGGCGGAATATACAAAACATACAAAAAAAACCTTGCCACGCAGGGCGAAACATACAAAACAAAAAAGAAAAAACTCCCCATGCAGGGCAGAACATACAAAACAAAAACAAAAAAATAGAAAACATACAAAACATACAAAAAAAAACATACAAAAAAAAAACCTTGCCACTCAGGGCAAAACATACAAAACAAAAAAAAAATAAAAAAAAAACAGGGTGAAATATACGAAACAATAAAAAAAATGTGTAAAATTAATAAATGATACAGACACTACTTAATGCCCAAAATAAAAATGGCGCCCATCTCCTTCTAGGATTGGGTCTTTTGCGGTTGTGAAATAATGCAATGCTAGCAGCGGGGGGGGGGGGGGGGGGGGAGGAGGAGGGGGGTGCCCATTGGCTCCTAGGATTGATGACACAGCTATCCCAGGAGCCAATGCGAGGTTGGACTGAAGAACTGCCTTTGAACTACAAAAAAGGTAATAATTAAAAAAATAAAAATTCAGAAAAAGCATTGGTGGTAAGGTAATTTATCATTGCAGCCAAAGTTCTCATATAGGCTGGAACTTTCACATTGATACACTAGAGATTAAAAAAAAAAAATTTGAAAATTATTAAATGATACAGACACGACTGAATGCCCAAAATAAAAATGGCGCCCATCTCCTCCTAGCATTGCGTCTTTTTTGGTTGTGAAATAACGCAATGCTAGAAGCGCGCGCGGGGGGGGGGGGGGGGGCAATACGACACAGCTATCCCAGGAACCAATGCGAGGTTAAACGGAAGTATTGCCTTTGAACTAAAAAAAAAGGTAGTAATTAAAATATAAAAAAGTTTCTGAAAATGCATGGGGGTAAGTTGATCTATATTTGGAACTTCACTTTCACACCGATACACTAGAGAAAAAATAATAAGAAATAAGAATATATTATATATACAGTATATATATATATATATATATATATATATATATATATATATATATACTGTATATATTATATATAGAATAAGAAATAAAAAATTAACAAAAAAAAAATTGTAAGATTAATAAATGATGAAATTTTAATCTCTAGTATCAGTTTGTATATTGAAGCACCTTCTAAAAGTCCCATTAATCTTTCTATCCAAATTTCGTATTTCTCGCTTTAGTCGCGCTCGCCCTTTACCATCCTATCCCACGTCTATAACTTGTTTCTAGCTTGCACCTCCAGATCCATAGAAGGATATTCTGTATCTTTTTTTTTTTTTTACACTTTTACTTTGATATTCCTGTAACCTTTAAAACAAATGGCGCTTGTGCTTTCTCTTTTCTGGCAAAACGGCAACAAAGGCGAACGCATAGAGCGCATGTCCCCGGAATCGCTGCGAAAAATAAGGTTAAGAGGCAAAGTGCCCTCCTCTTTGTATAGGTTGTTTTCTGTGCTGATTTAATCTCGGGGAGGAGTGTTGTCACTCACATCCCTGTAATCTGCTCTGAACAGTCATCCAAAAAGAATGAAAAGGGGGGGGGGGAGGGAAAGGGGGGGGGACTGGAGATTGGGAAAGAGGAGAGAAAAAAAAAAAAAATCAGATATAGGTTATAATGCTGGAGATGCATTAAATTTCAAAGGAGCGATTCAGTCATATTGTAAAAGGCATTCTTAGCGCGGGGTGAGACTCAGCAGGAGAGGCCAGGACAGATCCGCGCGCCGATGATGCAGCCAAGCCAGCGCCTGTTTGAAAGGAAGAGGATATTATTGCAGTCTTACAAGTATTGGGAGATTCAGTTAATTTAATTAATTCTCTAGCCAGGGGAAGCCTGCTCAGATCAGCCTTACAAAAAGGCAATTCCGCGAGCGGCGTTAACAAGAGGAATTGTGCGCTGGGAGATTTGGCCGCCGTCGGTGCCGACCGTCTATTATTCGCTCCAAAAAAAAAAAAATGCTCGAGCTGCACCTTGACAAAAAAAAAAAGTGTCGTCCCCGCAGATTATTTAATTGACGGGTTTGAATCGAAAAAAGGGGGAAATCTATTTATAGGGACCCCTCTTGCTGCAGGGATAATTAACCTCTTCAGCGCCGCGCCGCTGCGGTCAGGAAAGGCCCCTTTTGTGTTTCCTTCCCCCGCCGTTTAATTCCTCCCAGGCCCTCAGAACACTGAAGAGTTTTACTTAACAAGTGGCCGGGTGAAGTGATTCACTTGTTCCTGTATTGTTTCCCCCGAGGGCTGACAGCCGGCGTTTAACGGCCGCCACGGCACCGCTGTTTTTTGTTAAAGCAAAACTTTATTAAAAGCACGGACGGTTCGCGTTTCTTTTTGGTTTAGCGGCTGGATTGGATCGTTTTTTTTCTCGCAATGCTCATTTTAAGTCATCGTGGGCTTTCATATGATATATGGTAATGTGTATTTAGGGGAAGCGGTACATTTTCACCAATTCTTATACTTATTAGTTTTTCCAAAATAATTAATAATATTAATTAGTTAATTAACGTTGATAATTAATAATAAATAACATTAATAATAAGTGATAATTGCTAAATCAGCAATATGTTATGTGACAGGAAGTCAGGTAAATCTGTGAGTGTTGTCACAGATGGGAGATACACTTCTGCTTGGTTTAGACAATTCACCAATTACTATAGGGTGTCGGCTGCAGAGGTAGCCAGGAAGGTGTAAGGACGTTGGAAAGCTTCAGCTATTCAGAATGAGGCAATTAAGGCCTCTTTAAGTTATCCAGAGGATGATTACTGATTGCTGCCTCCTGAGGCTGTGTGAGCTGAGGGGAGCAGATAGCTGAAGACTTCTCAAGGTGAGGTCATGGACTTTTTGTGTGTGAAGAAAAACAAATGGACATTTTCTGGGTGAAGAGAAAATAAATGGACTATTGAGTGTCTGCTGTAGGATCAGCAGTGTCTGTCCAGCAGTAGGTTGGGACAGATTCCCTAGGTAGGTTCCTGTGTGTGAAGGTAGACGCCCACAGTGGCCAGGGTTTCTTTTATTTTATGTTTGTTTTGAATTATGCTGTTTTTGATGCTTGCACTTGTGTGAAGAAAATTGCAAGAATAAACCATAGACTGTTGTTTTCAACTACTCCTCGGCTATCTCCCTGTGTAACGAACCCCCCCGAGGGGTCACCCCCTCTCGCTACCGAGCTAATCCCTCACAGTTAATACTCCTCCTTTAGCTTCACTTGAACCATCTTGTTATAAAATGTAGGACATGACTACAGGGCCTCAGATAGGGGGGTGGGGGACCCCCAGTCCTCCTGTAGGGGGCCCGGACACACAGGGGAGCCCCAACAGCACAGGGAAATCTGTGTGGTCGGGCAGAGGGACAATTACAGAAGGAAGCCCTGTGCGGCTCTCTGCAGCAGCTGAAAACTGGCAGGAGGGGGAGTAACTGGCTTTCAGCTGCTGCAGAGAGCCGCACAGGGCTTCCTTCTGTAATTGTCCCTCTGCCCGACCACACCGATTCCCCGTGCTGTTGGGCTGCTGGGAGAGACACAGACACAGAGCATCGTTCCTGTAATTGCTTCTCCAACACCGATCCTCCTCCCTGTTCGGCCTGCTCCTGATTCCCTGCCCCCCCTTGTGCCCCCCCTTTCACTTTGCCCCCCCCCCTCCCTTATGCTTCCCTATCCTGTAAAAAATAATAGCAAATTGTAAAAAAAATTAAAAATAAATAACAATTAAACATTGTAATAAAAAAATTGTAAAATAAAATAATTGTAAATGTTTTTAACTTTTTAAAAAATGTAAAAAACAATTAAAAAGGGCTGTTTTTAGTGATAATATTCTCTTGATAAATTGGGGGGGGGGGTGATTTCTAACAGCAGCCCTGCTGGACTATCATGATTACTATGTAGGCACGCCCCCATCCTCACAATTCATAGGCGGGACACTCCATGTGATCTTTAGCCCCCAGTACTCCGTTTATCCCCCTTGTTGATTGAAAGATATAAATTCTGTACAAGCAAAAAATCATATTAAACAAAGGAGTTTAATTGAGTTATTATATGAATGATGTTTAATATATATACTGATTTTTTGTATATTACCCCCCCCCCTTTTTTTTTCTATATAGAAATTGTCTATATGGTACTGAGCTCCTGAAGAAGCGCAGGAGTGGCGCGAAACATGTCGGGCTGATCGTACCCCAATATCCGACATGTGGCCATTGTGTTGGGCACCCACCATAGTTGGTATATAGGAAGTCCCTTTTTAAAAACAATTAAAAAGGGCTAATTCACACAGGTTCTTTGTTATGTTTGTGTCCACTAATAATGATTTTACTGTATTTTTAGTGATAATATTGTCTTGATAAATTTGGGGGGGGGGGGGGGTCTGCCTGGTAGGCTGTACGGGGTGATTTCTAACAGCAGCCCTGCTGGACTATCATGATTACTATGTAGGCACGCCCCCATCCTCATAATTCATAGGCGGGACACTCCATGTGATCTTTAGCCCCCAGTACTCCGTTTATCCCCCTTGTTGATTGAAAGATATGAATTCTGTACAAGAAAAAAATCATATTAAGCAAAGGAGTTTGATTTATTATATGAATGATGTTTAATATATATATACTGATTTTTTGCATATTACCCCCCCCCCCCCTTTTTTTTCTATGTAGAAATTGTCTATATGGTACTGAGCTCCTGAAGAAGTGCAGAAGTGGTGTGAAACATGTTGGGCGGACCGTACCCCAACATCAGACGCGTGGCCATTGTGTTGGGCACCCACCATAGTTGGTATATAGGAAGCCCCAAGGTCACAATAGGCTTCTGGGCAATTGCATCCAACACTAAGGACACTGGTCCATTTTGGTTATTAATGTTTTGTAAATGTATCGTAACTGATTGTGTTTTTAAAGATACTGTAACAAAAGGCTTTTATTTTTCAATCCATTGCAGCCTTGTGTAAGGTTGTGTTGTGTCCATTTTCCTATGCAATCTTTGACACTGGTCATTTCAAGTCAAACTGATTCATATTTTTTTTTTACGTTACGAAATGAAACATTGATCTGTGAATAGGATTGGTAAAAAAATTAATAATCCGTTCCACCGTGCGCCATTGTTTTGTAAGCCATGTCTCCATTTAGAGATTGAAATAATAAGGGTAAATGGGGGCAGCCATATTTGTTCAGTACATATGCATGCTGTGCTTCCTGTGCTGGAGCGCAGCGGGTTGTGTTTTCCTGGTCCGCTCTTTCAATCCTTGAGTCTGGGGGGCTTATCCTGAAATTTCAGCAGTTGTATAGTAAGGGTTTATGAGACATACAGAAGGAGGAGAATCTTCAATAATTGTGTATAATAATGCATCGGGCCGTAATGTCACATTACTTTCCAGGAAACATTTTAAAGTTGATCTCCAGCCCCAGACACCCCCAAATTATCCCTGGCATTCCAATAAAAAAATGCCATTTTACTCATCTATGTAATGTCCCAGCCCCGAGTCTTCTCTTCTTTTTACAGTAGGTGGGGCCCTCTTTTGGGTGTCCAAGTCACTGCCGGTGTGCCATGAACACTTCCTATTGGCTATCCAGTGACGGGGTCCTCTGAGGATCCAGAAGAGAAGTCTGCAGCAGTGACGCCAGTGCAAGGCGCCTGTTGGGGACCGTCTGCTGCGGGTTTAGGTGAGCATACTTTGCTTCACAAGGTAAGAAATGAAATGTACTAAATGGGGTTAGAGAGGGGGGTAATAGGGAGCCAGGGAGGGGGTTGGGGGAAAGGTTAATATAAGCCAGGGATGGGGTTGGGGGGAAGGTTAATATAAGCCAGGGATGGGGTTGGGGGGTTAATATGAGTGCAGGATGGGGTTGGGGGGGTTAGAGGGGTTTAAATTTAAGCCTGGGATGGGTTAGAGAGAGGATTGGAGGGGGTAATATAAGCCTGGAATGTGGTTGGGGGGTTGAAGGGAAGTTATTATAAGCTCAGGATAGGGTTAGAGGAGTTGGGGGGGGGGGCGTATTAATATAAGCCAGGTATGGGGTTAATATGAGCGCAGGATGGGGTTGGGGGGTTAGAGGGGGTTAATATAAGCCTGGGATGGGGTTAGATGGGTTAATATAAGCCTGGTATGGGATTAGGGGGTCAATATAAGCCTGGGATGGGGGGGGGTTAATATAAGCCTAGGATGGGGTTAGGGGGGGTTAACATAAGCCCAGCCCAGGTTGGGGGTTAATATAAGACCAGGATGGAAAGGGGGGGGGGGTAATATAAGCCCGGGATGGGGTTAGAGATGGAGTTGGAGGGGGTTAATATAAGCTTGGGTTGGGGTTGGAGAGGGTTAATATAAGGGAAGGGGGGTCATTATAAGCCCAGGATAGGGTTAGAGGGGTTGGGGGGGGGAGGATTAATATAAGCCAATGATGAGGTTGGAGGTGAAATTGGAGGAGGGTTAATATAAATATAAGCCTGGGATGGGGATTAGAGGTGGAGTTGAAGGGGGTTAATATAAACCTGGGTTGGGGTTTGAGAGGGTTAATATAAGCCAAGGGTGTGGTTGGGGGGGGTTAACATAAGTCCAGGATGGGGGTTAATATAAGACCAGGATGGAGGGGGGGTAATATAAGCCTGGGATGGGGTTAGAGGTGAAATTGGAGGGGGGGGTAATATAAGCCCGGGATGGGGTTAAAGATGGAGTTGGAGGGGGTTAATATAAGCCTGGGTTGGGCTTGGGGAAGGGTTAATATAAGCCAGGGATGGGGTTGGGGGGATAATAGAAGCACAGGATGAGGTTGGGGGGTGGTTGGGGGGGTTAAGATAAGCCTGGGGTGGAGATGGGGGGGGGGTTAATATAACCCTGAGATGGGGTTAGAGGTGGTGTTGGAAGGGGGTTAATATAAGCCTGGGTTGGGGCTAGAGGTGGAATTGGAGGGGGTTTATATAAGCCTGGGATGGGGTTGGGGGGTAAAATAAGTCTGGGTCGGGGTTGGGGGGGGGAGGTTAATATAAACCCAGAGAGATGAGCTTTAAGCTATATAATAATAACTCAAAATGTACAATCAATGGGAATGAGTAACTAAAGGGGTACTTTTGTTACTTTGTTTCCTTTTGAACAACCAATCACGTGCAGAATTAAAAAAAAATAAAATGGGATTTCCTTTGAATATGACTGTTGGGGGATTAAGTGCATAAAGCTTTCCTGAGCTCTCTGAAAACGACTCCTTTAGTAAGTCAATTATCAGTTCTTATGAATACGATTAATTCAATGACCCCCCACCCCCCAGCAATGGGTATAAATGTTATTGGACATTTGTATGTATAAAATAAAAGGTAACGGATAGCTTTGGTCACATACTGTGTGTCTGCCCCATGAATGGGAATTCTGAAATGAACATTTTTGGGCGACAGTGTAGCCCCTTGTATAGGAAATTAGGGGACATATTCTGGCTACTTCTCGTCTTCATGTGACTTGGATCCAATATTAATGTATATCAATGAATATCAATGTATATCAATGTAAATCAATGTATATCATCAATGTACTGTATATCAATGAATATCAATGTATATCAATGTAAATCAATGTATATCAATGTATATCAATGAATATCAATGTATATCAATGTAAATCAATGTATATCAATGTATATCAATGAATATCAATGTATATCAATGTAAATCAATGTATATCAATGAATATCAATGTATACCAATGTAAATCAATGTATATCATCAATGTACTGTATATCAATGAATATCAATGTATATCAATGTAAATCAATGTATATCAATGAATATCAATGTATATCAATGTATATCCTAATAAAATCATGAAAGGGGTAATGGTGCGGCGATGTGTCGGCAGGTCGGTGCACACGTCACCCCCCTATCATAGCGCTCTCGCCGTTCCCATATTACTGGTTTAGTCATCTGACATCCTTCCACCCCTATTAACTCAGCACTGATTCTCTCCTTAATTGAGTCTGTAATTCTCTCGTCACCCACTTAGACTGTGCCGCAGGCTTCCTCGTCTCTGCCACCACACCAGAGAGACCAGGACTGCGTGTCATCTCCGCTGCAATGTCACATCAACATGTAAATACAGAATAATGGACCTTCTGGGACATTAATGCAACACGCTGGTATGTCGCCGCAGGGCAATGTCACGTCTCCAGTGGATACACCAATAAATAAATACCTATTTATAAAACTGATCATTCCATTTTACTTTTATTATGACAGCTTTACCCATTCATAGAGCTACTGTGGGCAATTCCTCCAGTTTTTTTTTTTTTACAATACTACAAATATCAGAAAATAATTATATTTTGTGGACTTTGTCAATTTATAAAGCCAATGGTATTGTCCACCTACACCAGGCTTTTCCTGTTATGAAGAAGGAACTGCGTCTATTTTATTTTTTTTTTAATTTTGTCTAATATTTTTTTCCAGCTTTAACATTTTTTATCACTCTTGTCTGCCATTTACCAAAATTTTTTTTCACTTGCACTTTGTAATTCCCCATTCCAGAAAAAAAAATTGGTACATTTAGAGAGAGGTGAAGCAAAAAAAATGTATTGAATCAGCCTTTGTTTTTATGTTATTGATTTTATAAAGTCATTGTATATTCTCAGACATAGAGCCAACTCATCAAAATCATTAAATAATGACAAGCAGTGCAAGGCTTTTTGCTGTGCTACAGTACTGAGAGGTGACAGTCAGTGTGTAAATATATATATATATATATATATATATATATATATATATATATATATATATATATATATATATATATATATATACATATATATACATTGTGTAACATTAAAAAATATATACATATTAACATATTAAAAAATAAATTATATATGTGTGTGTGTATATATATATATATATATTTACATAAAAATATGCATATTGAGAATATATATATATATATATATATATATATATATATATATATATATATATATATATATATATATAAATATATATATTTATATATAAATAAATCAATAATATTATTATTATGATAATTAATAATTTGACCAATAATAATAATATTATATCTATTGTATAGATAACAATATAATAAATATATTATATGTATATATATTTTTTAATTTTAATATGCACATTTTTTTAAATAAAAAAAAAAAAGAATATATAATATGTGTGTGTGTGTGTGTGTATATATATATTTTTTTTTTAAGTAAAGAATATATATATATATTCTTTATATATATATATATATATTCTTTTTTACTTTAAAGAATATACATATTATTGAAATATATATATATATATATATATATATATATATATTCTTCTTTACTTTAAGAACATATACATATTAAAAAGATATATATATATATATATATTTTTAAGTAAAGAATATATATACATATATATATATTCTTTTATATATATATATATATATATATATATATTCTTTTTTACTTGAAAGAATATACATATTATTGAAATATATATATATATATATATATATATATATATATTCTTCTTTACTTTAAGAACATATACATATTAAAAAGATATATATATATTTTTTTTTTAAGTAAAGAATATATATATATATATATATATATATATATATATATTCTTTTTTACTTTAAAAAAATATACATATTATTGAAATATATATATATATATATATATATATATATATATATATATATATATATATATATTCTTCTTTACTTTAAGAACATATACATATTAAAAAGAGATATATATATATATATATATATATATATGTGTGTGTGTGTGTGTGTGTGTGTGTGTGTGTGTGTGTGTGTGTGTGTGTGTGTGTGTGTGTGTGTGTGTGTGTGTATTCAAAGTAAAAGGTTTCAAGTTCTTAATTGTATTGGACACGCTAACTGCCAACTGCTCAGTTTCTGACTCACTGCATGGCTCCTTTATTACAATATTAGTCAAAGCATGCTTAAAGTAAAATAACAATGAGTCACAAATTCCACGTGAAGCAGCGTGAAGCATGTTAGCCTCAATTATGCGACAAAACTGGCCTTCCAAAACTTAAAAACTGGACATCCAATAACAAAAGATCAATCATTATTTTATTTCCTGCACACATCTCCTAACACATTCAAGCACTGTTGTGTAACCTACAAAACTTACACCAATTCTGTAATTAGCATAAAGCAATTGGTAGAATGGGAGTTGATTTCAATTATCCAACCATGTGCAAACCAATATCCTGTTTTTTGTTTTTTTTTATGTTCTTTGCCAAATATTGGGCATTAAATGGGAAGACAACTTCACCTTATTTTACTTAATCAACAAAGCAGCCCCCACTCCTTTGCTAAATGAACCCTAATCATACAATGTCCAAATTAATGTTACACCATGATAGTAAATTCACTTTGGGCCCCGCCATATCCATTCACAGGTCCAGGGCTCCTGAGTCTGTGCATTTCCCGGCAACCGATTGGCTGCTCTTTGCCAAAGTGTCTACCGATTATCTATAAGTTGCCACAACCATTGATTTCTACAGCATGTTCTGAAGGTAATTATTAATAAGAAAAAAAATGATTTTATATTTTTTACTTTTGCACTGTGAATTTTGCTCTATAGGCCATAGATTGCTTTAAATATAATTCTGTGATTTTTTAATTTTAGATGATCAGAATAGATAAGTGTAGAAAATGTAAATTTATCTTCCAGCTAACACAATATGATAAGACAGCTAAACCTTTTCTCTGGTTTTTATGTCGTGAGTCGTGACATTGGAATCAGTATTTAAATAACTTTATTTGCTAGTTATGATTTGCTATAACTCTCTATATTCTGAAAAGCCATATCTACATTCATGATAATATTTTGCGATAGTAGCAATAAACATTGTTAAAAAGTTAGGTTTAAACAGAGACACAAGTTGTTGTTATTATGCTACTACAAATGGATGTACTGTTGTTGCATATACTTAATATGCGTACTTATGACTGTACTGTTGAGTTTTTATATTTTTGAAAACCCAATAAAAATATTAATAAAAAAAAATAAAAAAAGACAAAATTAATAAAAAAAAAAAAAAAAGAGACACAAGTTTACCTAGTTGGAGTGATTAAAAAAAAAAAAAAAAACTCCAAATACACAATGCTTTAACCAGAGTTGATCCAGAGGAAGGTAAAAAACACCCAATAAAAATATTATTTAAAAAAAGAGACACAAGTTTATCTAGATGGAGTGATTAAAAAAAAAAAAAAAACTCCAAATACACAATGCTTTATAACCAAAGTTGATCCAGAGGAAGACAAAAAACACCCAATAAAGCATGATCCAATTTACTCCAGCGGGGGAAAAAATTCCTTCCTGATCCCCCAGGAGGCAATCGGATATTCCCTGGATCAACTACCCCTGGTGTTATTACCTCCATATATTAGTATCCAGTTATATTTTGTGCATTTAGAAATTCAGATCTTTTTTTTTTTTTTTTTAAACAACCCACTGAGCTGCCCAGAACCAGTTCTAGAGGGTTATACATTTTCAGTAAAATAAATTCAACCCCCCCCCCCCTTCCATACTTCCTAATGTTTTATTCTTAATAATATAATAATTATTATTATCTAAGCCTTACACATTGGAGTCACAATGTTGAGTTCACAATCTGATATTATTTTTTCCTCCATTTTCCTGTAAAATCTAACTTTTTGAAACAAGCAGTCTGATAGCAAAACTTAAAAAAATTCCAAAATAATATAATAATTATTATTGTCTAAGTCGTACACATTGGAGTCACACTCATCAAAAAACAAGTTCACAATCTGATATTATTTTTTTCTGTAAAATCTAACTTTTTGAAACAAGCGGTCTGATAGCAAAACTTATAAAAACTCCAAAATAATATGATAATATAATAATTATTATTATTATTATTATTATTATTATTATTATTATTATCTAAGCCTTACACATTGGAGTCACACTCATCAAAAAACAAGTTGAGTTCACAATCTGATATTATTTTTCCTCCACTTTCCTGGAAAATCAAACTTTTTTGAAACAGGCGGTCTGATAGCAAAACTTATAAAAAAAACTCCAAAATAATATAATAATATAATAATTATTATTATCTAAGCCTTGGCTTACACATTGGAGTCACACTAATCAAAAAACAAGTTGAGTTCACAATCTGATATTATTTTTTCCTCCATTTTCCTGTAAAATCTAACTTTTTGAAACAAGCGGTCTGATAGCAAAACTTATAAAAACTCCAAAATAATATAATAATATAATTATTTTTATTATCTAAGCCTTACACATTGGAGTCACAATGTTGAGTTCACAATCTGATATTATTTTTTCCTCCTATAACTCCATTTTCCTGTAAAATCTAACTTTTTGAAACAAGCGGTCTGATAGCAAAACTTATAAAAACTCCAAAATAATATAATAATATAATAATTATTATTATTATCTAAGCCTCACACTAATCTAAAAAACAAGTTGAGTTCACAATCTGATATTATTTTTTCCTCAATTTTCCTGTAAAATCTAACTTTTTGAAACAAGCGGTCTGATAGCAAAACTTAAAAAAACTCCAAAATAATATAATAATATAATAATTATTATTATCTAAGCCTCACACATTGGAGTCACACTAATCAAAAAACAAGTTGAGTTCACAATCTGATATTATTTCCTCCTCCATTTTCCTGTAAAATCTAACTTTTTTGAAACAAGCGGTCTGATAGCAAAACTTATAAAAACACCAAAATCCGAATTCTTCAGGTAAATTAAAATAAAGAATAAAGCAAAAATTACAATTTAGGAGAATACATTAAAAAAAAGTTTAAAGCCATTCATCCTAATTTTGTCTTGCTTGGTCTTTCCAGTCTGAGATTTTTCTCAACTTAATATCATAAGTCTATAAGTCTACATAAATAAAGGAAAGCCCCCCCCCCCCCTGTAATAAAGGGAGGGGGGTGTGAAGGGGTTAATGCTGCTCTTTTCTTCAGTGTTTGCTCTTGACTCCACAAGTCAGTAGTTAGGAGATGCTCTGTGCACATAGACTGCGGCCCCCCTGCCCCCCGCCCATTCGGCTTCTGGGGATAATGGGGAGCTTTTGTTGTGTAATCAGGCCCCTGATGGGCTCAGAGACAGATACAGATTCTTGGCATTTGTCGGGGAAATGAAAGCCGGATTAGGCAGACCCCGCTGCACACTCCATGGCAAAAAGTAAGACAGCTATTCCCCCCATTCAAAGTCCCATTCTAGTTTGGTTACTTTATCTTTAAGATGTTTGTATTGCTAAAGTGTCCATTGATGGCCTCAAAACGTGCTGCAAGCTGTACAGAGTCACTTCAAAGGGGCGCCCAGAGAACGGGCCGCTATGACAGGGGGCGTCCAGAGAACAGGCCACTATTACAGGGGAGCCCAGAGAACAGGCTGCTATAACAGGGGTGTCCAGAGAACAGGCCGCTGCTACAGGGGTATCCAGAGAATAGGCCACTATTACAGGGGCGCCCAGAGAACGGGCCGCTATTACAGGGGAGCCCAGAGAATGGGCCGCTATTACAGGGGTGTCCAGAGAACGGGCCGCTATTACAGGGGCGCCCAGAGAACAGGCTGCTATAACAGGGGTGTCCAGAGAACAGGCCACTATTACAGGGGTGCCCAGAGAACGGGCCGCTATTACAGAGGCGCCCAGAGAACGGGCCGCTATTACAGGGGTGCCCAGAGAACGGGCCGCTATTACAGGGGCGCCCAGAGAATGGGCCGCTATTACAGGGGAGCCCAGAGAATGGGCCGCTATTACAGGGGAGCCCAGAGAATGGGCCGCTATTACAGGGGAGCCCAGAGAATGGGCCGCTATTACAGGGGTGCCCAGAGAATGGGCCGCTATTACAGGGGTGCCCAGAGAATGGGCCGCTATTACAGGGGTGCCCAGAGAACGGGCCGCTATCAGATGGATGCTGGCAGTGATATGCAGTTGTGGGAGGAGTCATAGATTGTTTCCTATGGAATAACCAGACTGACCATTCCTGTCGGACTTTGCACTTTGACCTCAGCTCTTCCCAGTGACCCCGTAGGTCAGATTATCACCCAGAAACTTCCTCCATCAGATGAATACACCCAAAATCAAACTTAAAGCTGAACTCCAAGCAAAAACAATTCATGTAAGTACAGTATGTTCCTCATTAGCCACAACGGATATAAATCCGCTCTGTGAGCACCAAATGCCTTTGCAATCTTAGACTTTGTAAAAGTAGCAGTGACATCATCACTGTGCTGTACGTAGCCTGTGCAGAGAGCAAAGCTGTGGGAGGGGCCCAAAAGGCTCCACCCACTACAGAAAACTACAGGAGAGGGCAGAGACAAGACCAGTCACTCCACACAAGGAATGCAGAGTTGTGGGAGGTACCCACCAGGCCCCACCTACTACAGAGAACTACAGGAGGGGGCAGAGACAAGACCAGTTACTCCAGTTGTGGGAGGGACCCACCAGGCCCCACCTACTACAGAGAACTACAGGAGGGGGCGGAGACAAGACCAGTCATTCCACACAAGGAAAGCAGAATTGTGGGAGGGACCCACCAGGCCCCACCCACTACAGAGAACTACAGGAGGGGGGCAGAGACAAGACCAGTCACCCCGCACAAGGAGAGCAGAGTTGTGGGAGGTACTCACCAGGCCCCGCCCACTACAGAAAACTACAAGAGGGTGCGGAGAAGAGACCAGTCCCCCTGCACAAGGAGAGCAGAGTTGTGGGAGGTACCCACCAGGTCCCAACCACTAGAGAGAACTACAGGAGGGGGCAGAGACAAGACCAGTCACTCCAGTTGTGGAAGGGACCCACCAGGCCCCACCCACTACAGAGAACTACAGGAGGGGGCAGAGACAAGACCAGTCAACCCGCACAAGGAGGGCAGAATTGTGGGAGGGACCCACCAGGCCCCGCCCACTACAGAAAACTACAAGAGGGGGCGGAGAAGAGACCAGTCCCCCTGCACAAGGAGAGCAGAGTTGTGGGAGGGACCCACCAGGCCCTGCCCACTACAGAAAACTACAGGGGGTGGAGACAAGACATGTCACTCCACACAAGGAGAGCAGAGTTGTGGGAGGGACCCACCATGCCCCACCCACTACAGAAAACTACAGGAGGGGGCGGAGAAGAGACCAGTCCCCCTGCACAAGGAGAGCAGAGTTGTGGGAGGGACCCACCATGCCCCGCCCATTACAGAAAACTACAGGAGGGGGCGGAGAAGAGACCAGTCCCCCTGCACAAGGAGAGCAGAGTTGTGGGAGGGACCCACCAGGCCCCGTCCACTACAGAAAACTACAGGGGGCGGAGACAAGAGAAGTTACTCCGCACAAGGAGAGCAGAGTTGTGGGAAGGACCCTCCATGGAATTTTTTTATCGGGAATGTTATAAAGCAGAAAGTGAAAAATATTGGGGTTTTTTTTCAGAATTGTGGCTCTTTTTTTTTGTTTATAGCGCAAAAAATAAAAATCGCACAGGAGATCAAATACCACCAAAAGAAATCTCTGTTTGTGGAAAAAAAAGGACATCAATTTTATTTGGGTACAGCGTCGCACGACAGCGCAATTGTCAGTTAAAATAACGCAGAGCAGAATCTCAAAATAGGGCCTGGTCATTAAGGGGGGAAAATCTTCCGGTCCAGAAGCGGGAGACACAGCACCTGGCTCCATGAACGGCACGCTGGCCGCCATTGCTGCACTGGATATAAAGATGACACCCCGGCTCACCAAGGGGGATTCAGTTTGCATTACAAGAAACATTGAATATTTAGGACAGATGAAGGCTGGCAGCTGAAATAAATGATATCTATTATTATCCTCTGATTACAGCGTTACACTCAGCCTGATATTTCCACCCACCAGAGATAGAGACGCAGGCCGCTGCGCCCAGTAATTGGAATCATCATCTGGCATCATGCAGGATATCACAGGACATCATTTACTGTCTATTTCCTGATTTCTTCTTCCTACGAAGATCAGCTGGGAGGAGTCAGGAGGATCCCACTGAGACCAGCTAAATACTAAATATAACCAGTGCCGGGACCCGGTCATCCAGTGCCCAGGGCAAAGGGCCACACGGTGCCCTCCCCCCTCCCCAAAATGTATGAGCATTATGTGTCTGCAAAATACCCCCCCCCCCTTCCCAAAATGTATGAGCATTATGAGGCTGCAAAATACCCCCCCCCCCCTTCCCAAAATGTATGAGCATTATGAGGCTGCAAAATACCCCCCCCCCCCTTCCCAAAATGTATGAGCATTATGAGGCTGCAAAATACCCCCCCCCCTTCCCAAAATGTATGAGCATTATGAGGCTGCAAAATACCCCCCCCCCCCAAAATAAATCTCAGCACTTATCTGCAGTAGGTAGTAGTAGTAGTAGTTGGGAGAGTAGAATAGAATAGGTAGTAGTATTTGGGAGAGTAGTGTAGGTAGTAGTAGTTGGGAAAGTAGAGTAGGGGGAAGTAGTTGGTAGAGCAGAGTAGGTAGTAGTAGTTGGCAGAGTAGAGAAGATAGTAGTAGTTGGTAGAGTAGAGTGGGTAGTAGTAGTTGGTAGAGTAGAGAAAGTGGTAGTAGTTGGAAAAGTACAGTAGGCAGTAGTAGTTGGCAGAGTAGGTGGTAGTAGATGGTAGAGTAGGTAGTAGTAGTTGGTAGAGTAGGGAGTAGTAGTTGGAAGAGTGGGTAGTAGTAATTGGGAGAGTAGAGTAGTTGTAGTTGGCAGAGTAGAGTGGGTAGTAGTAGTTGGGAGAGTAGAGTAGGTAGTAGTAGTTGGAAGAGTACAATAGGCAGTAGTAGTTGGCAGAGTAGGTAGTAGTAGTTGGTAGAGTAGGGAGTAGTAGTTGGAAGAGTGAGTAGTAGTAATTGGGAGAGTAGAGTAGTTGTAGTTGGTAGAGTAGAGTAGGTAGTAGTAGTTGGTAGAGTAGAGTAGGTAGTAGTAGCTGGTAGAGTAGGTAGTAGTAGTTGGTAGAGTAGAGTAGGTAGTAGTAGTTGGTAGAGTAGAGTAGGTAGTAGTAGCTGGTAGAGTAGGTAGTAGTAGTTGACAGAGTAGAGAAGGTGGTAGTAGTTGGTAGAGTAGGTAGTAGTAGTTGGCAGAGTAGAGAAGTTGGTAGTAGTAGTTGGTAGAGTACAGTAGGTAGTAGTAGTTGGCAGAGTAGAGTAGGTGGTAGTAGTTGGTAGAGTAGGTAGTAGTAGATGGTAGAGTAGAGTAGGTAGTAGTAGTTGGCAGAGTAGAGTAGGTAGTAGTAGTTGGCAGAGTAGAGTAGGTAGTAGTAGCTGGTAGAGAAGGTGGTAGTAGTTGGTAGAGTAGAGTAGGTAGTAGTAGTTGGTAGAGTAGAGTAGGTAGTAGTAGTTGGTAGAGTACAGTAGGTAGTAGTAGTTGGCAGAGTAGAGTAGGTAGTAGTAGCTGGTAGAGAAGGTGGTAGTAGTTGGTAGAGTAGAGAAGATGATGGTAGTAGTTGGTAGAGTAGAGTCGGTAGTAGTAGTAGTTGGTAGAGTAGAGTAGGTAGTAGTAGTTGGTAGAGTAGAGTAGGTAGTAGTAGTTGGTAGAGTAGGTAGAAGTAGTTGGTAGAGTAGGTAGTAGTAGTTGGTAGAGTAGAGAAGGTGGTAGTAGTTGGTAGAGTAGGTAGTAGTAGTTGGTAGAGTAGAGTAGGTAGTAGTAGTAGTTGGTAGAGTAGAGTAGGTAGTAGTAGTTGGTAGAGTAGAGTAGGTAGTAGTAGTTGGTAGAGTAGAGTAGGTAGTAGTAGTAGTTGGTAGAGTAGAGTCGGTAGTAGTAGTAGTTGGTAGAGTAGGTAGTAGTAGTTGGTAGAGTAGAGTCGGTAGTAGTAGTAGTTGGTAGAGTAGGTAGTAGTAGTTGGTAGAGTAGAGTAGGTAGTAGTAGTAGTTGGTAGAGTAGAGTAGGTAGTAGTAGTAGTTGGTAGAGTAGGTAGTAGTAGTAGTAGTTGGTAGAGTAGAGTCGGTAGTAGTTGGTAGAGTAGAGGCTAGTTTGATGGTTTGCTGGTTGCTCACCATGGAATGCGATGGTTATGTAAGTCTTATAAGTTACGTATTGGATGTGAATTAGGTGATAAAGTTGATAAAAGTCATATAAAATGTGGAGCGGAGTTGGAATTCTCTCTCTAATCTCTCCAACCTCCTAGAAATGGAGGATTTGGTCTTCTCAGTAATAGAACCTTTCTGGTCTACAATAATAAGAAGGACCTCAATAATAAGCGTTGTATTCTTACCTCCGGGTTCAGCAGACGGGAGCTGCTGAGAAATATAAATATAAGGAGAGTGGAGTGCACTTAGCAGATCCAGATGTGGGTCCAGGAATTCCGATCGCTCTTCCTAGTAAGGCGGAATGAATCGGCGGGACTGTATGACATGATCCGGGACGCCTCATTAAACTGCCTCATTGCAATTAGAAAGTACATTTACAGTCACAGTCAATTTAAAGCTGACAGCAAAATTCCCAGAAGATTTACCGCCATGGCAACTGTTTTACCTGGCATCTCTGTCCATCCAGTCCTGAGATTTACACAGCTCTGCCACAGAGCACAGCCTTGTCTGACAGGGAAGGAGGCCTGATTGTCCTCTGCTGCGATTAAAGAAACACTTAGTGGTGTGGTCCCTGTCACAGCCTATCACTGGACAGTGAAAGAAGAAGGAGCAGGCCGATGAGCTAATCTCTCTGCTCTCTCCTCCTATCAGCGTGTCATGTGTTAAAACTCGAGGTCTGTGGCACAGTGGTTTGGCTCCTTGTGCTTCTTTTCCTCCTCCAGTCTGAGCTCTGCTCTATAGGGACTGCAAGAGGTGGAAACCTAGTCAAATTCTTCTACCTATACTGACTGTGTTTAAAAGAGGCCAAGAGGCGTGGTGAAGACGACTTGCTGAAGTTCAAACCGAGTATCAGAATGGGGAAGAAAGGGGATTGAAGGGACTTTGAACGTGGCATGGTTGTTGGTGGCAGACGGGCTGGGCAATGACCGCCATTATATACCCTAGGGCAGTGATGGTGAACCTTGGCACCCCAGATGTTTTGGAACTACATTTCCCATGATGCTCAACATCACTACAGAGTGCATGACCATAGTGGGAAATGTAGTTCCAAAACATCTGGGGTGCCAAGGTTCGCCATCACTGCCCTAGGGTCTCTGCTAAAAAAAAAAAAACATATATAATTTTTGGCGGTTCTGTGTAATTTTCTAGCAAAAAACTTGAGTCTTTTTTTTAATTATTGAAACTGTTTTTTTTTTTCCAAAAAAATGCATTCGAAAAATTGCTGCGCAAATACCGTGTGACATAAAATGTTGCAATGGCCGCCATTTTATTCCTTAGGGTCTCTGCTACAAAAAACATATATAATGTTTGGGGGTTCTGTGTAATTTTCTACCAAAAAAACTTGAGTCTTTTTTTTTTCCAAACAAAACGCATTTGAAAACATTGCTGCGCAAATACCGTGTGACATAAAAATGACAGTGGTGTAGTAGCTAGCACTTTCACCTAGCAGCAGGAGGGTCGCTGGTTCGAATCGCAACCACAACACTACCTGCCTGGAGTTTGCATGCTCTCCCTGTGCCTGCATGGGTTTCCTCCGGGTACTCCGGTTTCCTCCCACACTCCAAAAGACATGCCGGTAGGTTAATTGGATCCTGTATAAAATTGGCCCTACTGTGTGTGTATGTGAGTTGGGGACCTTATTGCACTTTTCCACTGCATGGAACCGTACCGGTTCGGCACCCTTTTGTGCTTTTCCACTGCTGGTACCGCATGGTATAGGGTCGGAACGGTTCGGTACGGTATAGGTTTGCTTTTCCACTGCATGGAACCGAACTGTACGGTACGGTACGGCTCTGAAAAAACAGTACCTACTCGATTGTGGTTCCAACAGGTACCAAACTGGTACCATATCCCACAATCCTTTGCATGCAGTCACTACTAGCCACTGATTGGTCAGAGAATCACACCCACCCCGTTGTTATCCCACCCACTTAACTTAGTACTACTTTAGTGGAAAAGCAAACCATACCGTACCGTACCGAACCGTTCCGACACTGTACCATGCGGTACCAGCAGTGGAAAAGCAAACGGGGCCAAGCAGGGCCGAGTAGAGCCGAGCCGGTACTTGCAGTGGAAAAGTGCCATTAGATTGTAAGTTCCTTGAGGGCAGGGACTGATGTGAATGTACAATGTATATGTAAAGCGCTGCGTAATTTGACAGCGCTATATAAGTACCTGAAATAATAATAATAATAATCTGTTGTATCATGTCCCCAGTCTCTGACCATCTCTTGTATCATGTCCCCAGTCTCTGACCATCTCTTGTATCATGTCCCCAGTCTCTGACCATCTCTTGTATCATGTCCCCAGTCTCTGACCATCTCTTGTATCATGCCCGCAGTCTCTGACCATCTCTTGTATCATGCCTGCAGTCTCTAACCATCTCTTGTATCATGCCCGCAGTCTCTGACCATCTCTTGTATCATGCCCGCAGTCTCTGACCATCTCTTGTATCATGCCCGCAGTCTCTGACCATCTCTTGTATCATGCCCGCAGTCTCTGACCATCTCTTGTATCATGCCCGCAGTCTCTGACCATCTCTTGTATCATGTCCCCAGTCTCTGACCATCTCTTGTATCATGTCCCCAGTCTCTGACCATCTCTTGTATCATGTTCGCCGTCTCTGACCATCTCTTGTATCATGCCCGCAGTCTCTGACGATCTCTTGTATCATGTCCGCCGTCTCTGACGATCTCTTGTATCATGTCCCCAGTCTCTGACGATCTCTTGTATCATGTCCCCAGTCTCTGACCATCTCTTGTATCATGTCCCCAGTCTCTGACCATCTCTTGTATCATGTCCCCAGTCTCTGACCATCTCTTGTATCATGTTCGCCGTCTCTGACCATCTCTTGTATCATGCCCGCAGTCTCTGACCATCTCTTGTATCATGTTCGCCGTCTCTGACCATCTCATATATAATGTTTGGGGGTTCTGTGTAATTTTCTAGCAAAAAAAAAAATAATGATGATTTTTACGAGGTAGGAGGGGAGTGCCAGAATAGGCCCGGAATGGAAGTGGTTATAGAAAAGTTCCATCTAATTATAGTTCTAATTTTTTTTTTTACTGGAAAATTATGGGATGTGCAGGAATATTGTCCGTAATTAGATAATGAATGGTGCTGACCCTGTAATACGAGGAGCGGTGTGTAGGCCCGTGTGCGGATGGCGCTCTGCGGCATGTGCCCTCAGTAATACCTCGGCGGCGTCTTATGTGCCTTCCACAATCCCGTCATTTTACTGAAGGATGAGTCCCTTTATCTGTCAGGAAAGTCTCCTCTCTCCCTCTGTGCTGGGAGAAATTCGGTAAGAGTCTACTAAGTGATAATGGGGATCAGACGGAGGCAGGCAGGGAATCCTATCAGAGGCTGATTGCAGAAGGAAGGAGATAGAAGGTAGAAATTAATACAGGTCACCGTCTTACCATTAAACACCATTTGTGTCTGACAACACACACATGAAAGGATGTGTGCTATAGGCAGGTATCCCCCCAGCTGTAAGGACTCCGCAAGATGTGATTTCAAATCCTGCCATGTACATTTTCTATAAAAATTTGGATAGCTGTGAGGGGGGGGAAGTAGAAGGTTAATCCCAGTTTAATGCAATGATGCAGTCGCAGGACCCGGGCTGCTGATTCTGTTATCTCTCCCCAACATTTCACTGCGCCATATTCCACCCAGCCAAATAGCTTGAAGTAAAAGTGCAATCCTAGCGCCTCAGGAAAATGTGTTATTAATATCTAAATAACTTCCCAATACTGTCGCTAAATCTCCCCTCCACCAGCCCGGATGAATTCTTTGAAGTTGTACCCTGTCTCATCTCTTCAATGTCTCTTTTTTAACTGGGCTTATTTCAGGCTGGTAAACATTTAATTCTTTAAACCAAAGCCCCTCTCTCTCTCTCTCTCACACGATTGCCCCCCTTCCGAAGTGAGAGCCAGCAGACACAAACTAAACTTTATTTTTTCCCAACTGAGGACATCTTCTTTTACTCCCAATTATAAAGCTGCTCCATCCCCCGTAAGATTTGTAAAGACAATTCATTGCAAATTGGAAAAGGTCTCTGGAGGATTAGGGTATGAGTAACCATACTGGTGAAGGAATTAATGTTCCATACCACGACCAACAGTATATTCTAGGACTTGGAGATGGAGGCATCTGGGCAACCACTGGTGACCATTAAGTACATCAAGAGTGTTTCTAGGATCTTAATAGACCAGGGACACCTCTAGGTACACAGATGTAAATGTTTAGGGCATGGAGGATACCATAATGTCTACTTTGGTTAAAATATAAGACTAATATTTTATTAGTTTATTTGAGTAACGGAAGGAATAAGGATTCCACCATGATGTTCTATATTACAGCCAACAGTATATACTAGGACTTGGAGATGGAGGCATCTGGGCAACCACTGATGACCATCAAGTACACCAAGAGTGTTTCTAGGATCTTAATAGACCAGGGACACAAGCATACTGTTGAAGAAATATAAGATTCCACCATGATGTTCTATACTACCGCCAACAATATATTCTAGGACTTGGAGATGGAGGCATCTGGGCAACCACTGATGACCATCAAGTACACCAAGTGTGTTTCTAGGATCTTAATAGACCAGGGACACAAGCATACTGTTGAAGAAATATAAGATTCCACCATGATGTTCTATACTACCGCCAACAATATATTCTAGGACTTGGAGATGGAGGCATCTGGGCAACCACTGATGACCATCAAGTACACCAAGAGTGTTTCTAGGATCTTAATAGACCAGGGACACAAGCATACTGTTGAAGAAATATAAGATTCCACCATGATGTTCTATACTACCGCCAACAATATATTCTAGGACTTGGAGATGGAGGCATCTGGGCAACCACTGATGACCATCAAGTACACCAAGAGTGTTTCTAGGATCTTAATAGACCAGGGACACCTCTAGGTACACAGATGTAATTGTGTATGGCCTGGAGGATACCATAGTGACTACTTTGGTTAAAATATAAGACTAATATTTTATTAGTTTATTTGAGTAACCATTCGGAAGGAATAAGGATTCCAACATGTTTTTTCTGTACTACGGCCAACAGTATATACCAGGACTTGGAGATGGAGGCATCTGGGCAACCACTGATGACCATCAAGTACACCAAGGGTGTTTCTAGGATCTTAATAGACCAGGGACACAAGCATACTGTTGAAGAAATATAAGATTCCACCATGATGTTCTGTACTATGGCCAACAGTATATACTAGGACTTGGAGATGGAGGCATATGGGCAACCACTGATGACCATCAAGTACACCAAGAGGGTTTCTAGACCAGGGACACAAGCATACTGTTGAAGAAATATAAGATTCCACCATGATGTTCTATACTATGGCCAACAATATATTCTAGGACTTGGAGATGGAGGCATCTGGGCAACCACTGATGACCATCAAGTACACCAAGAGTGTTTCTAAGATCTTAATAGACCAGGGACACCTCTAGGTACACAGATGTAAATGTTTAGGGCCTGGAGGATACCAAAATGACTACTTTGGTTAAAATATAAGACTAATATTTTATTGGTTTATTTGAGTAACCATACGGAAGGAATAGGGATTCCACCATGATGTTCTATACTATGGCCAACAGTATATACTAGGACTTGGAGATGGAGGCATCTGGGCAACCACTGATGACCATCAAGTACACCAAGAGTGTTTCTAGGATCTTAATAGACCAGGGACACCTCTAGGTACACAGATGTAAATGTTTAGGGCATGGAGGATACCATAATGTCTACTTGAGGGTGATGCACAACCTCAGAGACCCATTCTTCTTTCGTACTACCACTATCGGAAAAGCGTACGGATTCCAGGACTCTCTAATGATACCTGCCTCTTCAGTTCCACCAACTGCTGCTGCAGGTCTTCCAAGTCCCCCAAAGGGATATGTCGCACTTATTCCCAGAATGGCTTATCCTCCTGGAGGCGGATCCGGTGTTGGGCACTCTTTGCACACCCCACATCAAACGTACTCTTGAAGAATGCAATCTGCCACCTCAGTAGCTGATTCTTGACCTTTTCCTTCCATTCAGTTGACAAAGGAGTATTCTTTGGGTAGAACTCCTAAACAGGGATTCCATCCTTCGTTCCCCCCCACCAAACCAAACAGTGAGACTATGGTGTCTGGAGTCACTTTGCCTAGCTGCACCCCAGCCGGCATCTTCACTGGGGAGGCAGTGATGTTACAGACACTGATCGAGATATTCCCTCGGCTTCTTTGCAGCGCCTTGTTTGCAACCACTTCTGGGATAATTTCCAGCCCTGTTTCTTCTACTTGGCCATCTGCTTCAAGGACAATAAAAGGGCCCGTGTGCTTCCAACTGAGCTTGACAATTGCTGGCAGACAAATCACTTCACCAGGTAATACCTTCTCACATCGATCCAGGTGCCATATCTTCCATACTCCTTCAACTGGGGCCTTCTGCTCTTGTACTAGGCGCTGGTAGGCTTTTCTCAGCATTGGGCCTACATCTGCAGTTGAAGTACTAGGCTCCAAAACAAGAGGTGTCAACAGCCTTCGAACAAAATCAGTATTGGTCCCTATGATCAGAGAATTCTGGCTGGCCCCAGGTGGGCGAGGGCAAACAACCGCTAGTGTGTCAAATGTCTCTGTATTTCCAGCTACAGAAGGGTCAAAGGTCAGCTTGAGTGGTAGATAGCTGTTGTATGGGAAATTTTGAGTCCCGATGCCCCATATCTCTAACTCTTCTAGCTCCTGTAATGGCAGGTGCTTAAGGTGCCTGTTGTAGATGTCTCTGTAAAGGAGAGTCACTTGAGCTCCAGTATCCAGGAGGGCCTTGTTATAGATTCCTTCTACTTTGATGTAAACGACAGGGGAAGGCCCCACTAGTTCGACAGGAAACTTGTAGGAAGGAGTTGCTTTGGCTTGTTCTGTGGCCTGTATCCGTGCCCCTTTCTTGAGAAAATTCTGATCCGGTTTGAATTTGCTTTGATTTCTAGGGGTCTGGTGTGCAATGACTCCATGATGCTGGGTAACCCGCGTCAAGGGGGGTGGATCACTGGGTCACTCAGAGGCAAAAACAGGAGCCCTCTGTAAGGGTTTGGGCTTCTGCCACTGTCTCTTCATGTCATTGGCTTTGGAGCTGCAGATGGGCACCCAGGATTCTCCTTTACCGGGGCCCTCTGAAGTTTCCCACTGGTTTGCTTTACACTGTGCTTCAGGCTTCACTGGGCTTGGGCACACCCATTGGTAATGTCCCACTCCTCCACAGTTGAAGCAGATTCCTTGATTTACTGGCTTCCTCGTCCGGGCCACTGGAGAGTTTGAAGACTTCTTGAACTCTGAAACATCTTCATCGGGTGTAACAGTGAGCTTGGCAGTCAGCAAGGCCATCATCTCTATCAGTTGCGCCACTTGAGTCTTGAGGAGCTCAACTTCAGGGTCGCTATCCGTTACACTGGCGACTGATCCCAACAACAGATTCTGACCTCTGGCTCTTCTTTTTGTTTTCTAGCATGGCCTCCTCTTCCCTGGCAATTTGGATCAGGTCTGGGTACTTCAAGATGCCACCATCTTGCCAGGTTCTCAGCAGTAGGGTGATGGGGTTCAAGGGCTGGGCACCCCTCAAGACTTGTTGGGCCCGGACCTCATCCACATTCCTGGGGTCTACACCCTTCTTCAGCAAGATCTGGTGTATAATCTTTTCCAAATGCCTCATGTAATCAGATTCTCTCCCTCGCTTTGGTGTTTCAACTGATACATGAGATCAGAAACCTTTGCTGTATGCCCAAACACATCCTGCAGAACGTTCAGGTGTCAGCTTGGCATGGCGCAGGAGATGCAAGGCACCCACTACAATATTGTTGAATGAATAAAGATTCCACCATGATGTTCGATACCACAGCCAACAGGAGACACCTCGACTTGGAGATGGAGGCACCTGGGTAACCGCCGAGGACCACCGTGTACACCAGGGGTGTTTCTAGGATACTAATAGACCAGGGGTATCTCTAGGCACACATATTAAAATCTTGTGGAGCTGGGAGGATACCATAAAGACTACTTTGGTTTAAATATAAGATTAATATTTTAATATTTATTATGAGCAAGCATACTGTTGAAGAAATAAAAGATTCCACCATGATGTTCTATACCACGGCCAACAGGATATACCTGGACTTGGAGATGGAGGCACGTGGACAACTCGATGACCATCGTGTACACCAAGGGCATTTATAGGTCCTTAATAGACCAGGGACACCTCTAGGTACACAGATGTAAATGTTTAGGGCCTGGAGGATACCATAATGACTACTTTGGTTAAAAGTAAATCTAATATTTTATTATTTTATATGAGTAACCATACTGAAGGAATAAGGATTCCACCATGATGTTCCATACCACGTCCAACAATATATACTAGGACTTGAAGATGGAGACATCTGGGCAACCACTGATGACCATCATGTACACCAAGGGTGTTTCCTAGTAGACCAGGGACACTTCTGGGCACACAGATTACAATGTTGAGGAGCTGGGAGGATACCATGAAGACTACTTTGGTTCAAATATAAGACTAATATTTTAGTATTTTATATCATACTGTTGAATAAATAAAAATTCTACTACGAAGTTCTATACTACAGCCAACAGGAGATGCCTAGACTTGGAGATGGAGGCACCTAGGCAGCCATGGATGACCATCTTGTACACTGGGGTTATTTCTAGGATCCTAATAGACCAGGGGACCTCTAGGCACACGGATTAAATAATTGAGGGGCTGGGAGGATACCATAAAGACTACATTGGTTCAAATCTAAGACTAATTTTTTTAACTGAACAAAAATGAATTGGTCAAACATAGTAATGTCACATTATGATGACAAAATAAATATAGATAGATCTAAAAACGAGATAAATTTTACAATGTTCTAAAACTGTATAAATCATATTGTTTTCATATCCCAAAGGAGACCCAGGGCACTCAAAAGAAGACCTGGCTGGAGAAAGTGTCCTGGGTACCAGAGTCTAGTAACGCCCCTGATCTATACTACGGGGTGAATTAATAAATAAGTATTTTTCATTTTCACTATGGCCTGTGCTCTCTTAAAGTTTCTGGTCACTTTCAGGGGAACTTAACAAATACAATCTTCCTCCTAATCTGTTGGATATTTCAAGTGAACATAAGCTACCATGAAGAATGACTCCTTCAGTAAACCCTTACATGTAATGTTGATCTAGTTAAAGAGAATTCGTCATGAAGGATTTATTGGCCATGTAGCAGTTCACTAATTAGTTACAAAAGCCAGACTCGCGTATTATTATTATTACTAACATTTTTATATTGAATTCATATCTCTCCAACAGTTTGTCATTTCAGTCTATTGGTGTTCATAGCAATCTAACGGGGGTGATGCAAATTTTCTCTGGAAGTCAACATGGTAAATAGTTCTCTGCAAAGTCCAGTCTCTGAGCTACTGTAAGTGGTCCAGTTGACTTCTTAAGAGCAAGAATTTAAAGCTACTAACCTAATAAAAAAAGTGCAAATAAACAATGTCCCTGTAAAGAAAAAAGCTTTTTCCTTCCATGTTGAGGAAATTTAGGTTTAAATATCCATATATTTTGAAAAAGAGATAAAACCTTAGAGATGACTACTCTTCAATAGCAGCTACATGGGTGATAATAACTATGGGGTAAAAATCATCCTGCACCAAACAGAACATAAACCCTTCCCAATATAGGAGCCGTAGGCCAAGTGTATGATCTAGAGACTGAGATGACCAACTGTCCCTCTGGTCTGGGATGGGAAGCAGAGAGAAAATGAACCTTAACTGAGAATGTCCCTTGTCCCACTCTGATTCTGCTTAAAAGCCTTCTATACTCTGTAGGACATCACAGGACTGGCATGTTGTTGTTCATAGTAAATATTGAGTCAACTATGGCCATCCAAAGGCTAGCCACTCACATTTCAATCTGAGTTTATAGTCTCTGTGAAATATCCTTAAGATTTGCTAACAACTATGGAGTGTGAGGGGCCTACCACTCAATCAACTCAATGGAGGATCATTTTATTCATGGTCAGTCTAAGTTACAAAGGCCTACCTGATGGGAAGGTCACCCCACCATGGAGGCCTTTGTACTTCATGTTTTTTTATGAATCCATAAGGAGATTGTATTTGTGTGGCTAGCACTGATCATGAATAGAATGATCTTTGGGCTTTCCACCAAACAATTCAATATACTGTACTTGTGTTATGTTCATACCTAGACATAGTGAGCAAACACCCCACATCTTTACACCCCTACATTGTCCATACCTAGACATAGTGAGCCAACACCCCACATCTCTACACTCCAACATTGTTCATACCCAGACATTGTGAGCCAACACCCAACATCTCTACACCCCTACATTGTTCATACCTAGACATAGTGAGCCAACACTCCACCTCTCTACACCCCTACATTGTTCATATCTAGACATAGTGAGCCAACATCCCACATCTCTACACCCCTACATTGTCCATACCTAGACATAGTTAGTAAACACTCCACATCTCTACACCCCTACATTGCCCATACCTAGACATAGTGAGCCAACACCCTACGTCTCTACACCCCTACGTTGTAAATACCTGGACATAGTGAGCCAACACCCTACATCTCTACACCCCTACATTGTCCATACCTAGACATTGTGAGCCAACACTCCACATCTCTACACCCCTGCATTGTCCATACCTAGACATAGTGAGCAAACACCCCACATCTCTACACCCCTATGTTGTCAATACCTAGACATAGTGAGCAAACACCCCACATCTCTACACCCCTATGTTGTCAATACCTAGACATAGTGAGCCAACACCCCACATCTCTACACCCCAACGTTGTCAATACTTAGACATAATGAGCCAACACCCCACATCTTTACACCCCTACCTTGTCCATAACTAGACACAGCGAGCAAACACCCCATATCTCAACACCCCTACATTATCAATACCTAGAAATAGTGAGCCAACACCCCACATCTTTACACCCCTATGTTGTCCATAGCTAGACATAGTGAGCCAACACCCCACATCTTTACACCCCTACGTTGTCTAAACCTAGACATAATAAACCAACACCCCACATCTCTAGACCCCTACATTGTCCATACCTATACACAGCGAGCAAACACCCCATATCTCAACAACCCTACATTATCAATACCTAGAAATAGTGAGCCAACACCCCACATCTTTACACCCCTACATTGTCTATACCTAGACATAGTGAGTCAACACCCCACATCTATACACCCCTACATTGTCCATGGCTAGTCATAGTGAGCCAACACCCCTCATCTCTACACCCCTGCATTGTCCATACCTAGACATATTGAGCCAACACCCCACATCTATACACCCCTACATTGTTCATGCTTAGTCATAGTAAGCCAACACCCCCACATCTCTACTCCCCTATGTTGTCCATACCTAGACATAGTGAGTCAACACCCCACATCTATACACCCCCTACAAGGTCCATACCTAGCCATAGTAAACCAACACCCCCACAGCTCTACATCCCTATGTTGTCCATACCTAGACATAGTGAGCCAACACCCCACATCTCTACACCCCTAGGTTGCGGTAGAATAATTTGTTTCTGATTGCAGTTTCCCTCTTTCCAATCTACACTAGTGCATTTAAAGTAGTCATTCTGCCTGCTACAACCTCCATTGACCAAGAAGCATTCCAGGAAAAAAGAAAAATATATTAGGTGAAACTTCTGTTTCATTAGTCACAGGTGGTTGTTTAGTGACATGATCATTAGTCGCATTCTTTAAATTGTACTGAAAAAAAAAAAAAACTTGGCCTGCACTGGGCAACTCTAAGTAGACTGAAGGCAACCCAGATAACAGAACGGTGAGATATATTTTCTAGGCCAGCACCGTGCACCTGTACCCCAAATCCCCAAGGGGTGTATATCATCCACAGATGTCCTCTTACATGTGTTATGTACATAGCTGCTTACAGCATACAACAAGATAATTGCCATCCGGATTATCTGACCCCAGTAGAGAAAAGAGAAAGTGTAATGAAATAATGAAGCAGCCTGTGTAAGAAGTGTCATTCTATTCCCCCTATAATAATAATAATATTAATAATATATTCCCTTATCTGTGCCTCTCTCTCTCTCTCCTCCTGCCTGCGTCTCCCTCTCCTCCCGTCACACTTGATTTAGGCAGAGTTTATCTTTCCAATATTCGCCTACTTTGTTAATGTATACCGTCTTCTCGCCGGCTACTTGTTCCCAAAAGCCAATGTTTGCCTTTGTAATTGTTATCTGTGTTTATTGTTGTAGCTCATTTGTTTTCTGGCTGTCTGGTGACATGTAAAGCCCCATCAGTGGCAGTTCCCTGGTTCCTCTGAATATGCACATGCATTGCCTGCCACTTCTTCACTAGCCTCCTCCTGCCCCCCATTATTTAAACTGATCCCACTCACAAATCCCAGGCTGCTTCGTGCTTGATTACATTGGCAACCTTGAGTAATCCCCGGACTTAATGAAGTGAATGTACACTCACAGACCGGCCCTTGTTGGTTTAATCAATGCAGATTGCCTCTGATAAATGGGAAGATAAAATCCGCTTCTGAAGGAGGATCTATTTGTGTGTGAGGAATGGGCTTTCTCCTGCTTATTTCCCCCCCCCCCCCCATCTTGGTCTTTCACCCCTGCAGAGCCTAATTATAGGTGGAAGCTCATGTCCACACGGGTTAGACAACTTCCTCCAAGCACTGGAAAGCCCATTAGTGCCCTGCAAGGGCCCTGATCACATTGTAGCCAGTCATATCCTCTGGGTTACCTCTGACCCTGGACATCTAATGTAATCAGATCCTCCACTCCTGTCCTTCTAGTGTCACATTAGCCGCTGATTAAAGCAAACCACAAACACATGACATTCTGCGCACAAGCTCCCTGTTGACACGTCTATTTTGAGTTCAGTCCTAGTCCGAGGCCAACGTAAAGTGTGAACGTGGTGAAAATCCATATACTCATCACCACAAGGCTGAGAGAGGGCATAGAGGCAGCTTAACACATCTCTGAATTACAATACTAGGACCAAGGTCGCTGATAGGGGGCAGCTTAACACATCTCTGAATTACACCAAGACCATCGTAGGCCTCCTTCCAGTAAATAGGGAATACTGGTTTTATGACCAGGGCCACTGATGGGGGGGCACCACCGGGCCTCCTGTAGGGGCAGCTTAACAAATATCTGAATTACACCAAGACCATCGTAAATAGAGAATACCAATATTATGACCAGGGTCGCTGATAGGGGGGCACCACCGGGCCTCCTGTAGGGGCAGCTTAACACATCTCTGAATTATACCAAGACAGTCGTAGGCCTCCTTCCAGTAAATAGAGAATACCAATACTAGGACCAAGGTCGCTGATAGGGGGGCACCACCGGGCCTCCTGTAGGGGCAGCTTAACAAATATCTGAATTACACCAAGACCATCGTAGGCCTCCTTCCAGTAAATAGAGAATACTGCTTTATGACCAGGGCCGCTGATAGAGGGGTACCACCGGGCCTCCTGTAGGGGCAGCTTAACAAATATTCGAATTACGCCTAGACACAAGACAGTCGTAGGCCTCCTTTTAGTAAATAGAGAATACCGGTATTATAACCAAGGCCGCTGATAGGGGGGTACCACCGGGCCTCCTGTAGAGGCAGCTTAACACATCTCTGAATTACACCAAGACAGTCGTAGGCCTCCTTCCAGTAAATAGAGAATACCAATATTATGACCAAGGTCACTGATAGGGGGGTACCACTGGGCCTCCTGTAGGGGCAGCTTAACAAATATCTGAATTACACCAAGACCGTCGTAGGCCTCCTTCCAGTAAATAGAGAATACTGCTTTATGGCCAGGGCCGCTGATAGGGGGACACCACCGGGCCTCCTGTAGGGGCAGCTTAACAAATATCTGAATTACACCAAGACCGTCGTAGGCCTCCTTCCAGTAAATAGAGAATACTGGTTTTATGACCAGGGCCACTGATAGGGGGACACCACCTGGCCTCCTGTAGGGGCAGCTTAACAAATATCTGAATTACACCAAGGCAGTCGTAGGCCTCCTTTAAGTAAGCAGAGAATACCAGTATTATGACCAGGGCTGCTGATAGGGGGTACCACCGGGCAGAGGCATAACTAGAAGCTTCAGGGCCCCGGTGCAAGAAACCATGAAGGGCCCCCCCGGACCCCTAGCTTTTGGGGGGGGGGGTCGAACCATGACAATCAGGGGGAGAAAATTTTGTGGCATCGGTGGGAGAAAACAACGCCCCATCTCTGGTGTCAGAGAGAGGAATTTTGCCCCATCGATCGTGTCATTGGGTCCCTTTGTTGGTATCATTGGGAGGAATTATGCCCCTTTGTTGGTGTCAGTGATCAAAATAGTGTCCTAAGGGCTGGATAAAAGCAAGCAAAGGACCACAGTTTGGAGACCACTGGTCTATAGTAAGCATAATACACAGTAGTGAATCAATAGAGACTTTCAAGGTGCCACATCCAAATATCAACTCGAGAAAAATGGAACAGAAGTGTATTACAATTTGCATTAAAGCTGAGGAACATAGTTAAAATATTGGGAACATAGACAATGTCCCCAAGAGACTTAAAATACATATCAATACCCAAGTACTCGATTGGAGAGCAAAACACCTATAGTACTTTTCATGTGTTTTACAGATTATACATAAATGGTGTTCAAACAGGCTTGTCCAAAGCCAGATATCAACGAGTTTCACAATGGAATTGCTTCATCAGGACCAATTGATATGAAGGTAAAAAGGAAATATGTAAACAAAATTACATAATGAGAAACACAATAGTAACTACTACATGTTAAATCAGCATATATTATTATCTACTTGTGAATAGTGAATATGCTAACATCCTATTATATTTTATTTTTACTTTCATAACTATTGATCCTGATGAAGTAATTCCATTGCGAAACCTGTTGACATCTTGATTTGGACACACCTATTTGAACTCTGTGTATTAATTTTTTTGTACAACACATTAAAAGTATTATAGGTGTTTAGCTCTCCAATCCAGTACTTGCTTATTGATATGTGTTTTAAATCTCTAAGAAACATTGTCTTTGCTCCCGATTTTTTAACTATGTTCTTCATTTTTTTAATGCAAATTGTAATAAACGTATTGAATCATAATACACAGTAGCATGTACGTACCGATGGGCATGGAAGTGCAAGAATATTGATAGATAATCTTAGAATGTAATGATAGATAGATTACAATAGTCATGGACCAAGCAATAGTAGACATTTATTTGCTCCAAATACTCTATTGTATTAAAATAACCTCCATTTGGCACAACATACTAAAGCAACGTAATCAGTATCTCTTCAGTTCAAAGTGCAGAAAATTGATAGAGTTCTAATGCATAATACTTTTGATCTCTTCCCCACAGGATAGCAGAACAGTGATGGCGTCTAATAGATGTACAGGACTCCAAAAAATGTAAATAGCATGATATACAGTAATATATTAATATTTTATTTAATACAGAACATGTCTGATCACTAAGAACACATTAATGTATCTCTAGTCTGAACATATTTATGATCTTTAAACAATTCAGAACATATTGATAAACCCCTAATGGAAATGGTATCATAATACTTGGTTGACATATAGCATACCGATAGACCTCTAGTTGTCAGGGAACATCTTGCTACACCTCAAATTGATAAAAACACATCGTCATAGACCTTTAGTCAACATATAATATAGTTATGGACCTATATAGGACAGAGAACCCATTATCACAGCTCTAGTTAACTCAGAACAAATTGGCAGCCCTCTAGTTAGTAAGCGACACATCGACGATGCTGGAATCAACTCATAACACAATAATGGACCTCTAGTCAGTACACCACACGTTGATGAGCATCTTGTTAACTCAAAACACTAAAATGGACCCCTAATAATTTGATGGATCTCTTGTCTGCACAGAGCACATTGATGGACCACTAGTCTACACAGAACACATTGATGGACCACTAGTCTACACAGAACACATTGATGCACCTCTTGTATGCACAGAAAACATTAATGGACCTATTATATGTACAGTACACATTTATTAATCTCTTGTGCACAGAGAACACATTGATTGATGTCTTGTATGCACAGAACACATTGATGGACCTCTTGTATGTACAGAACACATTGATGGACCTCTTGTATGTACAGAAAACATTGATAGACCTCTTGTAAATACAGAACACATTGATGGACCTCTTGTATGCACAGAACACATTGAATGACCTATTGTATGTACAGAACACATTGATGGACCTCTTGTAAACACACAGAACACATTGATGGACCTCTACTCTGCACAGAACACATTGATGGACCTCTACTCTGCACAGAACACATTGATGGACCTCTTATATACACAGAACACATTGATGGACCTCTTGTAAACACAGAACACATTAATGGACCTCTACTCTGCACAGAACACATTGATGGACCTCTTATATACACAGAACACATTGATGGACCTCTTATATACACAGAACACATTGATGGACCTCTTATATACACAGAACACATTGATGGACCTCTTATATACACAGAACACATTGGTGGACCTCTTATATACACAGAACACATTGATGGACCTCTTGTATACACAGAACACATTGATGGACCTCTTGTATACACAGAACACATTGATGGACCTCTTATATACACAGAACACATTGATGGACCTCTTATATACACAGAACACATTGATGGACCTCTTATATACACAGAACACATTGATGGACCTCTTATATACACAGAACACATTGATGGACCTCTTATATACACAGAACACATTGATGGACCTCTTGTATACACAGAACACATTGATGGACCTCTTGTATACACAAAACACATTGATGGACCTCTTGTATACACAGAACACATTGATTGACCTCTTGTATACACAGAAAACATTAAAAGACCTCTACTCTACACAGAACACATTGATGGACTTCTTGTATACACAGAACACATTGATGGACCTATTGTATACACAGAACACATTGATGGTCCTCTTGTATACATAGAAAACATTAAAAGACCTCTACTCTACACAGAACACATTGATGGACCTCTACTCTGCACAGAACACATTGATGGACCTTTTGTATGTACAGAACACATTGATGGTCCTCTTGTATACACAGAACACATTAATGGACCTTTACTCTGCACAGAACACATTGATGGACCTCTTGTATACGCAGAACATATTGGTGGACCTCTTGTATCGATCTTATATCTGCCCAGATCTGTTATCTGCACAGAATACATTACCGGGCCTCTTGTCTGCACAGAACACATTTACAGATCTCTAGCCTTTTCGGAACACACTCTGAGTTCTCTATAGGCTAGACAGACCTTTAACCAACATAAAAAGCATTGGTGGACCTTTAGTTGGCACAAAAACCTCTAATAGACCTTTTGTCAGTAAAAGACTCAGAGATGAACCTCCAGTTCACACATAACACATTGATGAACCTTTGGTTGAACACACAATGCACTGATGGATCTTTAGTCAACACAGAAGACACTTTGAGGTTGGTATAATAAATGCAAGAAGGCATTAAACTTTTCATGGGAATTTTTCCTTAACTTAGTCAATGTGGTTAAATTCACTCTGCAAAAAATATCCAATTACCTGCATGGAAAAAAAAAATAAAATCGTATTTTTGCTTGCACACGATTAGATGATGGAAGTCAACAGAGCCTTATCTAAATCCACTAAGCTAAGTGAAAGTTCCCTGGCAAAGTGAACAGCCTGTTTGCCTTTAGTGAACCAACCCCTTAGATACTTTAACTTGAAATTGAACCCACAGTAGCCATCACAATCTTTAATGGACTTCTATCCAACACAGAGCACAAAACATTTCACTTCTGGTTTTCTATAAGACATGCAATATACAAAATCAGTGGAAGTCGAATATAGGAGACATACAATATATATAATCAATGGGAGTCTAATATAGGAGACATACAATATATATAATCAATGGGAGTCGAATATAGGAGACATTTAGGGTTTCTTTCAGTTTGGACCCCAGAAATCAGTGTGTCGTTTTTCTGAGACTTGTTGCAAATACAGGAGGACAACTGAGGTAAATGGCAATCCTTAATGAATTTTAATGACATTAAACAGGGTAATTACCAATATGTTAATAGCCTACTTGTCACAGTAAACAAACATCAATGTACACTGATGGACGGCTAATCATTGCAAATAAACGAATGATTGCCACATTAACAGCTAGCCATAGTAAGGAGTCATTATAGATAATCCTCTGTTCTTAATAAACAGGAGGGGAACAGACAGGGCCGGGACAAGGGGTGAGCAGGAGGGGGGGGGGGGCTTCCCAGGGCACTGTGATATCACGTGAGGTTTGGGGGCATCCAGGGCCCGGGACAAGGGGTGAGCAGGAGGGGGGGCTTCCCAGGGCACTGTGATATCACGTGAGGTTTGGGGGCATCCAGGGCCGGGACAAGGGGTGAGGAGGGGGGGGGCTTCACTGGGCACTGTGATATCACGTGAGGTTTGGGGGCATCCAGGGCCTGGGACAAGGGGTGGGCAGGAGGGAGGCTGCCCTGGGCACTGTTATATCATGTGAGGTTTGGGGGCATCCAGGGCCGGGATAAGGGGTGGGAAGCAGGGGGCGGCTGTCCTGGTCACTGTGATATCATGTGAGGTTTGGGGGCATCCAGGGCTGGGACAAGGGGTGAGCAGTAGGGGGGGGCTGCCCTGGGCACTGTGATATCATGTGAGGTTTGGGGGCATCCAGGGCCGGGACAAGCAGGAGGGGGCAGCTGCCCTGGGCACCATTGTTTATTGCAGGGATGGGGGCACGCTGAACCTAACCCTAAGGGAAGGGGGGGGCACAGTTGGGCATCTTTGCCCTGGGCACTGGAAGGCCTTGTCTCGACATTGGGAATAGAAACCTAATAGAACACTGACCTTCAATGCATGCCGTGTGATCTTAGGCTACTACTAAGTCATCTCTGTCAGGGCCGCTGATAAGGCAGTACAGCCAGCCCTCCTGTACTGGGCCCGGGCCCCATCAGTTCAAAAGGGGGAGGGGGGGTGCAGGCACCTGCTGAGCAGGAGTGCCGGCTGTACTGTCTTATTGCAGACACCGATCCTCTTCTGTCTCCCACTGCAGCACTGCCAGCTTCTCCTCCTCTCCCTCCCTCCGGATGCACTACAGGGGGGATGGGTTCTAGCACATGCGCCCCTTACGTCTGCTGTCCGGGCCCCCCTGTATTCCGCTTTCCCCCACAGTGCTGATGGCTTCCCTCCTCTCCCACCAGCAGCTGCTGCGGGCACACAGAGGGATGTCATTTACTGGCCCCTTCCTTTCCTGAATCAACACAGTGAGTGATTGGTTCCAATTACTTCTGTGTCCATTCATCACTGAAGCATAGTAAACTGTGTTTACTATTCTTTAATATGTGAATGAGCAGGAAGCCTCAGAGCGCTTCCTGTTCATTCATCTGTGCAGCTGAGGCTGTAGAGAAAGGGACTAATAAATCTATGTCACTTTCGGCCGTGGGGTGGAGGGGGCCCCCTGTATGGAGCCACGTGATTGCTAACAGCAGCCCTGATCCCTGTTGATTGGCTGGGAGGAATAGAAAATTGGGTGAAAATTCCAAGCTGACCATCTCTAGTGATGCAAAGATGGCTTCTCCATTCAAATGATCATCATATGCAAAGCAAGTGACACACGCCAAGCTTTACCGATCAATATTATTGATGAAATTGTACCTTCGATCTTACATATCTCTTATCATTAGCAAAACAAGTAAAACATGATCAATAAATCTCACAATCAGCCATGATTGACCAAACTCAGGTGGTGCCATGAATGGATCCCGACCTCTTGTTTCATGCTGTGATTATGGGCAGCAATTGCAACATTGACATCATTTATGTCCCTCTGGAGCTTTCTCAACCAGAAGAACCCCTAAAATAGTTTTATGGTCTCAGGGAACCCCTGTTACAATCAATTCTTTGTGGTCCAATGGGCAAAATACCCCTTACATTGATGGTCAGTATGAAGAATGTCCCTTACATTGGAGGTCAGTGAGAAGAATGTCCTTACATTGGAGGTCAGTAGGAAGAATGTCCCTTACATTGGTGGCCAGTGGGAAGAATGTCCCTTACATTGGTGGTCAGTGGGAAGAATGTCCCTTACATTGGGGGTCAGTAGGAAGAATGCTCCTTACATTGGTGGTCAGTTGGACGAATGTCCCTTACATTGGTGATCAGTGGGAAGAATGTCCCTTACATTGGTGGTCAGTGGGAAGAATGTCCCTTACATTGGAGGCCAGTGGGAAGAATGTCCCTTACATTGGAGGTCAGTGGGAAGAATGTCCCTTACATAGGAGGTCAGTGGGAAGAATGTCCCTTACATTGGTGGTCAGTGGGAAGAATGTCCCTTACATTGGAGGTCAGTGGGAAGAATGTCCCTTACATTGGTGGTCAGTGGGAAGAATGTCCCTTACATTGGTGGTCAGTGGGAAGAATGTCCCTTACATTGGTGGTCAGTGGGAAGAATGTCCCTTACATTGGTGATCAGTGGGAAGAATGTCCCTTACATTGGTGGTCAGTGGGAAGAATGTCCCTTACATTGGTGAACAGTGGAAAGAATTCTCCTTACATTGGTGGTCAGTGGGAAGAATGTCCCTTACATTGGTGATCAGTGGGAAGAATGCTCGTCACATTGGTGGTCAGTGGGAAGAATGTCCCTTACATTGGTGGTCAGTGGGAAGAATTCTCCTTACATTGGTGATCAGTGGGAAGAATGCTCCTTACATTGGTGGTCAGTGGGAAGAATGCTCCCTACATTGGTGGTCAGTGGGAAGAATGCTCCTTACATTGGTGGTCAGTGGGAAGAATGTCCCTTACATTGGTGGTCAGTATGAAGAATGCTATCCTTACAGACAGCTACAATAGATTATTCATGTCATGTATGTGGAATTGCCAAGCCATGTTAGCATTGGAACTATGCAGGCACCATCAAATGGGAGGTCAATCAGTGACAACCCAAGGAACCTCTGGTAACCTCTTGAGGAACCCTGGGTTTCCATGGAACCCTGGCTTAGAATGGCTGTTGTGGAGAGCGTTTTGCAGTAATGGGAACCACATGCCCCAGACTGGCTGGTCATGGTGAAGAGTGCTGCAAAAAGGGTGCATTAAAGGGTCAATCTGTCCCAAAACTGTTGATTCAGTGCTTAGTGGATGCCAAAGAGTGAATCCACCACACTGCACCTCCTATTCCTCTCAGACTTTATGTTAATGAGGTTTCTCTGCTGACTACCTCTATGTGCCATTATAAGGGGTTCCAGACCATCCTTGCAAGATTTTATTTATTTATTAATTAAAAGGGATTCCAACAGGGGTTGGACAGTAGAGGCAGCCTAGTTGTGGCTAAAGTGAGACCCCTTACGGTGTGCCCACTACAACTGGAAACTGTGGTAATGAGATCTTGCTGCTGGTCTTTTCTAGAGGTGTGTGAAGCCAATAGCGTTGATTTACTAAAGAAGTGAGGGCTATTCACAGAGCTTCATAAATTGGGGGGTGAGTTCGCTTTAATCAGCCAATCATTCCCTAGCACAGCTCTTTGTTTTTTGCCCACCTATAAATATATATTAGCATAGGTTATTGCATCAGGGTGTGCACCCCAAAGCTCAAACACATGTCTTTCTCTGCAGCCTCAGCTGCACTGGACAGGGAATGAATGGGAAGTGCTCTGTGTTGAGCGGCTTCCTGTTCATTCCCATACTGAAGCATCATTAACAGTTTACTATGCTTCAGTTATGAATGAACACATTGAGTGAGTGTGCTCACTTTACAGCAAACGTCAGAAGAAAAAAGAAAAAACACCTCTTCAGTCCTAACATTTTTTAAAGCTCCATGCAGAATATTGCACATATTACATGTCATAGGAAGCTCCATGCAGAATATTGCACATAGTACATGTCATAGGAAGCTCCATGCAGAATATTGCACATAGTACATGTCATAGGAAGCTCCATGCAGAATATTGCACATATTACATGTCATAGGAAGCTCCATGCAGAATATTGCACATGGTACATGTCCTAGGAAACTCCATGCAGAATATTGCACATAATACATGTCATAGGAAGCTCCATGCAGAATATTGCACATAGTACATGTCCTAGGAAGCTCCGTGCAGAATATTGCACATAGTACATGTCATAGGAAGCTCCATGCAGAATATTGCACATAGTACATGTCATAGGAAACTCCATGCAGAATATTGCACATAGTACATGTCATAGGAAGCTCCATGCAGAATATTGCACACAGTACATGTCATAGGAAACCCCATGCAGAATATTGCACATAGCACATGTCCTAGGAAACTCCATGCAGAATATTGCACATAATACATGTCATAGGAAGCTCCATGCAGAATATTGCACATAGTACATGTCCTAGGAAGCTCCGTGCAGAATATTGCACATAGTACATGTCATAGGAAGTTTCCATGCAGAATATTGCACATAGTACATGTCCTAGGAAACTCCATGCAGAATATTGCACATAATACATGTCCTAGGAAGCTCCATGCCGAATATTGCACATAGTACATGTCCTAGGAAGCTCCGTGCAGAATATTGCACATAGTACATGTCATAGGAAGCTCCATGCAGAATATTGCACATATTACATGTCATAGAAAGATTAATGCAGAATATTGCACATAGTACATATCATAGGAAGCTTCATGCAGAATATTGCACATATTACATGTCATAGAAAGATTTATGCAGCATATTGCACATAGTACATGTCATAGGAAGCTTCATGCAGAATATTGCACATATTACATGTCATAGAAAGATTTATGCAGAATATTGGACATAGTACATGCCCTAGGAAACTCCATGCAGAATATTGCACATAGTACACGTCATAGGAAGCTGCATGCAGAGTATTGCACACAGTACATGTCATAGGAAGCTGCATGCAGAGTATTGCACATAGTACATGTCATAGGAAGCTGCATGCAGAATATTGCACATAGTACATGTCATAGGAAGCTGCATGCAGAGTATTGCACATAGGACATGTCATAGGAAGCTCCATGCAGAGTATTGCACATAGGACATGTATGATGTGTGCCATGGCAGCCCGGTACCGGCTCAGCAGCTGTAGGCACGGCCAGGCACCCACAAATCCCATCTCAATTAACGATGATAAATCGCGCTCACAGCTCCTGGCCCCGGGCGAGCTAAAAGTGAGCCGTTTAAAGATGAAAGTCACAAATAAAGACTCCGTTTAATCTGCCTGAAAACCCTTCAATCCCGGAGAGAGCCCCGCTGATGGCGGATGAGTGCCAGGCGCAGCGTAGCCCGGGGCTACAACCGCGCCCGCCAACCAGCTTCTCTACTGACACCGGTAACCGATAACACCGGGAGATCACCAAAAACGCGGCGACACAAACAGGCGAAAATTGTATAATGTGTGTTCAATATGTGACCCCAACCGGGAGAAGCGACAAAAGTAACAGAACATAGGACATCATTTATAGATATAGAATTATAAAAATAAGTATTTTACTAATATATATAAATTCATTTGTATGTAGTAATATCACTAATACACTATAAATATATGTATATATATATATATATATATACATATATATATATATATATATAGCCACGAAATATGTCCTTTGGTGTATTTTGTGTGTATAATGCATTTGTATGTATCATATATAAAAGTAACAATGTAGTATATCATCATTAAAAAAAATAATATATATATATATATATATATATATATATATATATATATATATATATATATATATATATATATATATATATATATATATATATATATATATATATATATATATAAATATATAGTATGTGTGTGGTGTTACTTTTTATATAATGCATACAAATACATTATCCACACATATATATATATATACACAATATCTACATTAAAAGTGTAACTTTAAAACTATTGTTGAAAATAGTAAAAAGAATAATAAGTATATATGTATCATATATAAGGGTAACATAGTAAATTAGTAACATATACTATATTCATATATATTAATATATACATATATCTTCGTGTCATAGGAAGCTCAGTGCAGAATATTGCACATAGTATATTTTATATATATATATATATATATATATATATTGTGATAATGTTAATCAATGTGCTACATGTGTAGATAAAAATGTAACTCAAAAAAATATTGTGGTAAAAAAGTAACATAATGCATATATACTGTGTGTGTGTGTATATATATATATAAATAAAATATACTACTTCACTAATAAATATAATGTATTTGTATGTTATATATATATATATATATATATATATATATATATATATATATAAAAGTAACATAATGGACTACTAATATATATAATGTATTTGTATGTAATAGATATGTATATATATATATAATTTATTGTTTGTAATTAAATGGAATTAACAACACACGTTTATTACGATATGTAATACTTTTGTCATAGTGACAATAATAAATATAATTATAATATAATTTTGTACTTTTCTTTTATTATTATCATTAATGATGATGATAATTGTTACATTTATTATGAGATCCCAGCAGATCTCCCCCCCCCCCCCCCCCCCCAGGATCACATCCTATGGACTATCTTTCTGGGGATAAAATATCTCTCACCAGGAGGGTGGAGGAGTTTAGTCTCAGCCTTTGATGAGAGGTTCAGCTCCCCTCAGATCGGTTTTCTATACAGAAAATAAAGTGATTGAGCGCGGAGCGGCCTCGGTGCCCGGGACTGCGGCGCGGAGCCGTCAGAGAGCGCAGAGCAGCGCGGCGGAGCGCACAATGCTGCGCCTATCTTCCCCTTCACTCCCCCAAAAAAACAAAACAAAAAAAAAAAAGACAGAAAATTGTCGCACAATGGGCCCCGCTCTCCTTGAAATGAACAATCGCCATTTTCCCAATGAGTGGAAAGAGTTTTCATTCTGAAGGAGGATTCTTTTCCCAACAGACGGAGCTCTAATATGACAAAACTGGCGCCCAGCAGGGAGCCCGGAATACTCAGCCCGGACTCGGGGGGCCCTTTGTGCCAACTTCTTCTCTTTTTTTTTTTCCTCCTCCTCGGAGGTTTTTGAATGAGAATGGGACACTGCCCCCCCCCCCCCTCCACCCCCTCTCTGTATTTT